>NW_027125249.1:379426-506000 GCF_033026475.1 Channa argus | reverse complement strand
TACACTTGCTGGAGTTTTAAAAGTACGGTTCCCAACAGCTAGCGAGGCTCTTTCTGGCATCAGCACCTGTTTGCTGTTCTTGGTTTCCAAACCTTATTTAGCATTTTTGAATTGTTAGGTTTTGTGCCGTGGTTTTGTTTATAAATTGTGTATTTTGTAAATAGTATTAAATCTGTAGGGGTGAACAGCCATTTTCTTTTGATTTTTTTCACTTGTTTTCACATTAGGGAGTTAGGGTTAGCGACTGTCTTTTGGTTTGTTTATTTCTATCAGGCTAGCTAGCACTTTCTGTGGGAAATGGCTTATTTTGTTTATTATGTTGGCCTTGGTTCGCCCTGAGTTGTAGTGTCATGTTTTATTTGACACTTTCTTTTGTTTAAAATAAATATCATTCTGTTGGAACATCTCGATCCTGGATTTTGGTTTGGGGATCGGAGAGGGAACATGCTAATTTATCTTTGTATGTTGCACCCTGACCCCCTAGACAGGGGCGTAACAGACCAGTACAGTTATAGTACTTTGTACTTTGCCACATTTATCTTCTTCTTAGCAAGTGTCATGCATTCTGCTTCTCCAGCGTTTTTAAGAGCTGTTGATGATGTCAAATGCAGCTTACGGCCATACCGCTCTCTAAGCGCCCGATCTCGTCCGATCTCGGCAGCCAAATAGAGCTGGGCCTGGTTAGTACTTGGTAGGAAGACCGCCTGGGAATACCAGGTGCTGTAAGCTTTTTTGCTTGGGTTTACGGGCAGCACAAGCTGGTGTTACTGCCTATTTATTCATAGAAATTGTTCTATATTTTCATCAAATTTTGTTCTTTCATTGCTGTTTTGCTACTTTATTGGTTTGTCAACCATCGTGCTTCATTACTAGTAGACCATGTTACGGTCCTGGCCATATGTGTTGTTTTTATTTTGTTGTTCTTATAGGTGCCCTGCCTGATTGGCCGGATTTGGGGGAAGTACAGGAAGCTGATTGGTCCATCCTACACTTCCTGGAGTTTTAAAAGTACGGTTCCCAACAGCTAGCGAGGCTCTTTCTGGCAGCAGCACCTGTTTGCTGTTCTTGGTTTCCAAACCTTATTTAGCATTTTTGAATTGTTAGGTTTTGTGCCGTGGTTTTGTTTATAAATTGTATATTTTGTAAATAGTATTAAATCTGTAGGGGTGAACTGCCATTTTCTTTGGACTGTTTTCACATTAGGGAGTTAGGGTTAGCGACTGTCTTTTGGTTTGTTTATTTCTATCAGGCTAGCTAGCACTTTCTGTGGGAAATGGCTTATTTTGTTTATTATGTTGGCCTTGGTTCGCCCTGAGTTGTAGTGTCATGTTTTGTTTGACACTTTCTTTCGTTTAAAATAAATATCATTCTGTTGGAACATCTCGATCCTGGATTTTGGTTTGGGGATCGGAGAGGGAACATGCTAATTTATCTTTGTATGTTGCACCCTGAGCCCCTAGACAGGGGCGTAACAGACCAGTACAGTTATAGTACTTTGTACTTTGCCACATTTATCTTCTTCTTAGCAAGTGTCATGCATTCTGCTTCTCCAGCGTTTTTAAGAGCTGTTGATGATGTCAAATGCAGCTTACGGCCACACCGCTCTCTAAGCGCCCGATCTCGTCCGATCTCGGCAGCCAAATAGGGCCGGGCCTGGTTAGTACTTGGTAGGAAGACCGCCTGGGAATACCAGGTGCTGTAAGCTTTTTTGCTTGGGTTTGCGGGCAGCACAAGCTGGTGTTACTGCCTATTTATTCATAGAAATTGTTCTATATTTTCATCAAATTTTGTTCTTTCATTGCTGTTTTGCTACTTTATTGGTTTGCCAACCATCGTGCTTCATTACTAGTAGACCATGTTACGGTCCTGGCCATATGTGTTGTTTTTATTTTCTTGTTCTTATAGGTGCCCTGCCTGATTGGCCGGATTTGGGGGAAGTACAGGAAGCTGATTGGTACATCATACACTTCCTGGAGATTTAAAAGTACGGTTCCCAACAGCTAGCGAGGCTCTTTCTGGCAGTAGCACCTGTTTGCTGTTCTTGGTTTCCAAACCTTATTTAGCATTTTTGAATTGTTAGGTTTTGTGCCGTGGTTTTGTTTATAAATTGTATATTTTGTAAATAGTATTAAATCTGTAGGGGTGAACAGCCATTTTCTTTTGATTGTTTTCTCTTGTTTTCACATTAGGGAGTTAGGGTTAGCGACTGTCTATTGGTTTGTTTATTTCTATCAGGCTAGCTAGAACTTTCTGTGGGAAAAGGCTTATTTTGTTTATTATGTTGGCCTTGGTTCGCCCTGAGTTGTAGTGTCATGTTTTGTTTGACACTTTCTTTCGTTTAAAATAAATATCATTCTGTTGGAACATCTCGATCCTGGATTTTGGTTTGGGGATCGGAGAGGGAACATGCTAATTTAGCTTTGTATGTTGCACCCTGAGCCCCTAGACAGGGGCGTAACAGACCAGTACAGTTATAGTACTTTGTACTTTGCCACATTTATCTTCTTCTTAGCAAGTGTCATGCATTCTGCTTCTCCAGCGTTTTTAAGAGCTGTTGATGATGTCAAATGCAGCTTACGGCCACACCGCTCTCTAAGCGCCCGATCTCGCCCGATCTCGGCAGCCAAATAGAGCCGGGCCTGGTTAGTACTTGGTAGGAAGACCGCCTGGGAATACCAGGTGCTGTAAGCTTTTTTGCTTGGGTTTACGGGCAGCTCAAGCTGGTGTTACTGCCTATTTATTCATAGAAATTGTTCTATATTTTCATCAAATTTTGTTCTTTCATTGCTGTTTTGCTACTTTATTGGTTTTTCAACCATCGTGCTTCATTACTAGTAGACCATGTTACGGTCGTGGCCATATGTGTTGTTTTTATTTTCTCGTTCTTATAGGTGCTCTTCCTGATTGGCCGGATTGAGGGGCAGTACAGGAAGCTGATTGGTCCATCCTACACTTCCTGGAGTTTTAAAAGTACGGTTCCCAACAGCTAGCGAGGCTCTTTCTGGCATCAGCACCTGTTTGCTGTTCTTGGTTTCCAAACCTTATTTAGCATTTTTGAATTGTTAGGTTTTGTGCCGTGGTTTTGTTTATAAATTGTATATTTTGTAATTCGTATTAAATCTGTAGGGGTGAACAGCCATTTTCTTTGGACTGTTTTCACATTAGGGAGTTAGGGTTAGCGACTGTCTTTTGGTTTGTTTATTTCTATCAGGCTAGCTAGCACTTTCTGTGGGAAATGGCTTATTTTGTTTATTATGTTGGCCTTGGTTCGCCCTGAGTTGTAGTGTCATGTTTTGTTTGACACTTTCTTTCGTTTAAAATAAATATCATTCTGTTGGAACATCTCGATACTGGATTTTGGTTTGGGGATCGGAGAGGGAACATGCTAATTTATCTTTGTATGTTGCACCCTGACCCCCTGGACAAGGGCCTAACAAACCAGTACAGTTATAGTACTTTGTACTTTGCCACATTTATCTTCTTCTTAGCAAGTGTCATGCATTCTGCTTCTCCAGCGTTTTTAAGAGCTGTTGATGATGTGAAATGCAGCTTACGGCCAAACAGCTCTCTAAGCGCCCGATCTCGTCCGATCTCGGCAGCCAAATAGAGCCGGGCCTGGTTAGTACTTGGTAGGAAGACCGCCTGGGAATACCAGGTGCTGTAAGCTTTTTTGCTTGGGTTTACGGGCAGCACAAGCTGGTGTTACTGCCTATTTATTCATAGAAATTGTTCTATATTTTCATCAAATTTTGTTCTTTCATTGCTGTTTTGCTACTTTATTGGTTTGTCAACCATCGTGCTTCATTACTAATAGACCATGTTACGGTCCTGGCCATATGTGTTGTTTTTATTTTCTTGTTCTTATAGGTGCCCTGCCTGATTGGCCGGATTTGGGGGAAGTACAGGAAGCTGATTGGTCCATCCTACACTTCCTGGAGTTTTAAAAGTACGGTTCCCAACAGCTAGCGAGGCTCTTTCTGGCATCAGCACCTGTTTGCTGTTCTTGGTTTCTAAACCTTATTTAGCATTTTTGAATTGTTAGGTTTTGTGCCGTGGTTTTGTTTATAAATTGTATATTTTGTAAATAGTATTAAATCTGTAGGGGTGAACTGCCATTTTCTTTTGATTGTTTTCTCTTGTTTTCACATTAGGGAGTTAGGGTTAGCGACTGTCTTTTGGTTTGTTTCTTTCTATCAGGCTAGCTAGCACTTTCTGTGGGAAATGGCTTATTTTGTTTATTATGTTGGCCTTGGTTCGCCCTGAGTTGTAGTGTCATGTTTTGTTTGACACTTTCTTTCGTTTAAAATAAATATCATTCTGTTGGAACATCTCGATCCTGGATTTTGGTTTGAGGATCGGAGAGGGAACATGCAAATTTATCTTTGTATGTTTCACCCTGACCCCCTAGACAGGGGCGTAACAGACCAGTACAGTTATAGTACTTTGTACTTTGCCACATTTATCTTCTTCTTAGCAAGTGTCATGCATTCTGCTTCTCCAGTGTTTTTAAGAGCTGTTGATGATGTCAAATGCAGCTTACGGCCACACCGCTCTCTAAGCGCCCGATCTCGTCCGATCTCGGCAGCCAAATAGAGCCGGGCCTGGTTAGTACTTGGTAGGAAGACCGCCTGGGAATACCAGGTGCTGTAAGCTTTTTTGCTTGGGTTTGCGGGCAGCACAAGCTGGTGTTACTGCCTATTTATTCATAGAAATTGTTCTATATTTTCATCAAATTTTGTTCTTTCATTGCTGTTTTGCTACTTTATTGGTTTGCCAACCATCGTGCTTCATTACTAGTAGACCATGTTACGGTCCTGGCCATATGTGTTGTTTTTATTTTCTTGTTCTTATAGGTGCCCTGCCTGATTGGCCGGATTGGGGCGCAGTACAGGAAGCTGATTGGTCCATCCTACACTTCCTGGAGTTTTAAAAGTACGGTTCCCAACAGCTAGCGAGGCTCTTTCTGGCATCAGCACCTGTTTGCTGTTCTTGGCTTCTAAACCGTATTTAGCATTTTTGAATTGTTAGGTTTTGTGCCGTGGTTTTGTTTATAAATTGTATATTTTGTAAATAGTATTAAATCTGTAGGGGTGGACTGCCATTTTCTTTTGATTGTTTTCTCTTGTTTTCACATTAGGGAGTTAGGGTTAGCGACTATCTTTTGGTTTGTTTATTTCTATCAGGCTAGCTAGAACTTTCTGTGGGAAATGGCTTATTTTGTTTATTATGTTGGCCTTGGTTCGCCCTGAGTTGTAGTGTCATGTTTTGTTTGACACTTTCTTTCGTTTAAAATAAATATCATTCTGTTGGAACATCTCGATCCTGGATTTTGGTTTGGGGATCGGAGAGGGAACATGCAAATTTATCTTTGTATGTTTCACCCTGACCCCCTAGACAGGGGCGTAACAGACCAGTACAGTTATAGTACTTTGTACTTTGCCACATTTATCTTCTTCTTAGCAAGTGTCATGCATTCTGCTTCTCTAGCGTTTTTAAGAGCTGTTGATGATGTCAAATGCAGCTTACGGCCACACCGCTCTCTAAGCGCCCGATATCGTCCGATCTCGGCAGCCAAATAGAGCCGGGCCTGGTTAGTACTTGGTAGGAAGACCGCCTGGGAATACCAGGTGCTGTAAGCTTTTTTGCTTGGGTTTACGGGCAGCACAAGCTGGTGTTACTGCCTATTTATTCATAGAAATTGTTCTATATTTTCATCAAATTTTGTTCTTTCATTGCTGTTTTGCTACTTTATTGGTTTGTCAACCATCGTGCTTCATTACTAGTAGACCATGTTACGGTCCTGGCCATATGTGTTGTTTTTATTTTCTTGTTCTTATAGGTGCCCTGCCTGATTGGCCGGATTGGGGGGCAGTACAGGAAGCTGATTGGTCCATCCTACACTTCCTGGAGTTTTAAAAGTACGGTTCCCAACAGCTAGCGAGGCTCTTTCTGGCATCAGCACCTGTTTGCTGTTCTTGGTTTCTAAACCTTATTTAGTATTTTTGAATTGTTAGGTTTTGTGCCGTGGTTTTGTTTATAAATTGTATATTTTGTAAATAGTATTAAATCTGTAGGGGTGAACTGCCATTTTCTTTGGACTATTTTCACATTAGGGAGTTAGGGTTAGCGATTGTCTTTTGGTTTGTTTATTTCTATCAGGCTAGCTAGCACTTTCTGTGGGAAATGGCTTATTTTGTTTATTATGTTGGCCTTGGTTCGCCCTGAGTTGTAGTGTCATATTTTGTTTGACACTTTCTTTCGTTTAAAATAAATATCATTCTGTTGGAACATCTCGATCCTGGATTTTGGTTTGGGGATCGGAGAGGGAACATGCTAATTTATCTTTGTATGTTGCACCCTGAGCCCCTAGACAGGGGCGTAACAGACCAGTACAGTTATAGTACTTTGTACTTTGCCACATTTATCTTCTTCTTAGCAAGTGTCATGCATTCTGCTTCTCCAGCGTTTTTAAGAGCTGTTGATGATGTCAAATGCAGCTTACGGCCACACCGCTCTCTAAGCGCCCGATCTCGTCCGATCTCGGCAGCCAAATAGGGCCGGGCCTGGTTAGTACTTGGTAGGAAGACCGCCTGGGAATACCAGGTGCTGTAAGCTTTTTTGCTTGGGTTTACGGGCAGCACAAGCTGGTGTTACTGCCTATTTATTCATAGAAATTGTTCTATATTTTCATCAAATTTTGTTCTTTCATTGCTGTTTTGCTACTTTATTGGTTTGCCAACCATCGTGCTTCATTACTAGTAGACCATGTTACGGTCCTGGCCATATGTGTTGTTTTTAATTTCTTGTTCTTATAGGTGCCCTGCCTGATTGGCCGGATTTGGGGGAAGTACAGGAAGCTGATTGGTCCATCCTACACTTCCTGGAGTTTTAAAAGTACGGTTCCCAACAGCTAGCGAGGCTCTTTCTGGCAGTAGCACCTGTTTGCTGTTCTTGGTTTCCAAATCTTATTTAGCATTTTTGAATTGTTAGGTTTTGTGCCGTGGTTTTGTTTATAAATTGTATATTTTGTAAATAGTATTAAATCTGTAGGGGTGGACTGCCATTTTCTTTTGATTGTTTTCTTTTGTTTTCACATTAGGGAGTTAGGGTTAGCGACTGTCTTTTGGTTTGTTTATTTCTATCAGGCTAGCTAGCACTTTCTGTGGGAAATGGCTTATTTTGTTTATTATGTTGGCCTTGGTTCGCCCTGAGTTGTAGTGTCATGTTTTGTTTGACACTTTCTTTCGTTTAAAATAAATATCATTCTGTTGGAACATCTCAATCCTGGATTTTGGTTTGAGGATCGGAGAGGGAACATGCAAATTTATCTTTGTATGTTTCACCCTGACCCCCTAGACAGGGGCGTAACAGACCAGTACAGTTATAGTACTTTGTACTTTGCCACATTTATCTTCTTCTTAGCAAGTGTCATGCATTCTGCTTCTCCAGCGTTTTTAAGAGCTGTTGATGATGTCAAATGCAGCTTACGGCCACACCGCTCTCTAAGCGCCCGATCTCGTCCGATCTCGGCAGCCAAATAGAGCTGGGCCTGGTTAGTACTTGGTAGGAAGACCGCCTGGGAATACCAGGTGCTGTAAGCTTTTTTGCTTGGGTTTACGGGCAGCACAAGCTGGTGTTACTGCCTATTTATTCATAGAAATTGTTCTATATTTTCATCAAATTTTGTTCTTTCATTGCTGTTTTGCTACTTTATTGGTTTGCCAACCATCGTGCTTCATTACTAGTAGACCATGTTACGGTCCTGGCCATATGTGTTGTTTTTATTTTCTTGTTCTTATAGGTGCCCTGCCTGATTGGCCGGATTGGGGGGCAGTACAGGAAGCTGATTGGTCCATCCTACACTTCCTGGAGTTTTAAATGTACGGTTCCCAACAGCTAGCGAGGCTCTTTCTGGCATCAGCACCTGTTTGCTGTTCTTGGCTTCTAAACCTTATTTAGCATTTTTGAATTGTTAGGTTTTGTGCCGTGGTTTTGTTTATAAATTGTATATTTTGTAAATAGTATTAAATCTGTAGGGGTGAACTGCCATTTTCTTTTGATTGTTTTCTCTAGTTTTCACATTAGGGAGTTAGGGTTAGCGACTGTCTTTTGGTTTGTTTCTTTCTATCAGGCTAGCTAGCACTTTCTGTGGGAAATGGCTTATTTTGTTTATTATGTTGGCCTTGGTTCGCCCTGAGTTGTAGTGTCATGTTTTGTTTGACACTTTCTTTCGTTTAAAATAAATATCATTCTGTTGGAACATCTCGATCCTGGATTTTGGTTTGAGGATCGGAGAGGGAACATGCAAATTTATCTTTGTATGTTTCACCCTGACCCCCTAGACAGGGGCGTAACAGACCAGTACAGTTATAGTACTTTGTACTTTGCCACATTTATCTTCTTCTTAGCAAGTGTCATGCATTCTGCTTCTCCAGTGTTTTTAAGAGCTGTTGATGATGTCAAATGCAGCTTACGGCCACACCGCTCTCTAAGCGCCCGATCTCGTCCGATCTCGGCAGCCAAATAGAGCCGGGCCTGGTTAGTACTTGGTAGGAAGACCGCCTGGGAATACCAGGTGCTGTAAGCTTTTTTGCTTGGGTTTGCGGGCAGCACAAGCTGGTGTTACTGCCTATTTATTCATAGAAATTGTTCTATATTTTCATCAAATTTTGTTCTTTCATTGCTGTTTTGCTACTTTATTGGTTTGCCAACCATCGTGCTTCATTACTAGTAGACCATGTTACGGTCCTGGCCATATGTGTTGTTTTTATTTTCTTGTTCTTATAGGTGCCCTGCCTGATTGGCCGGATTGGGGCGCAGTACAGGAAGCTGATTGGTCCATCCTACACTTCCTGGAGTTTTAAAAGTACGGTTCCCAACAGCTAGCGAGGCTCTTTCTGGCATCAGCACCTGTTTGCTGTTCTTGGCTTCTAAACCGTATTTAGCATTTTTGAATTGTTAGGTTTTGTGCCGTGGTTTTGTTTATAAATTGTATATTTTGTAAATAGTATTAAATCTGTAGGGGTGGACTGCCATTTTCTTTTGATTGTTTTCTCTTGTTTTCACATTAGGGAGTTAGGGTTAGCGACTATCTTTTGGTTTGTTTATTTCTATCAGGCTAGCTAGAACTTTCTGTGGGAAATGGCTTATTTTGTTTATTATGTTGGCCTTGGTTCGCCCTGAGTTGTAGTGTCATGTTTTGTTTGACACTTTCTTTCGTTTAAAATAAATATCATTCTGTTGGAACATCTCGATCCTGGATTTTGGTTTGGGGATCGGAGAGGGAACATGCAAATTTATCTTTGTATGTTTCACCCTGACCCCCTAGACAGGGGCGTAACAGACCAGTACAGTTATAGTACTTTGTACTTTGCCACATTTATCTTCTTCTTAGCAAGTGTCATGCATTCTGCTTCTCTAGCGTTTTTAAGAGCTGTTGATGATGTCAAATGCAGCTTACGGCCACACCGCTCTCTAAGCGCCCGATATCGTCCGATCTCGGCAGCCAAATAGAGCCGGGCCTGGTTAGTACTTGGTAGGAAGACCGCCTGGGAATACCAGGTGCTGTAAGCTTTTTTGCTTGGGTTTACGGGCAGCACAAGCTGGTGTTACTGCCTATTTATTCATAGAAATTGTTCTATATTTTCATCAAATTTTGTTCTTTCATTGCTGTTTTGCTACTTTATTGGTTTGTCAACCATCGTGCTTCATTACTAGTAGACCATGTTACGGTCCTGGCCATATGTGTTGTTTTTATTTTCTTGTTCTTATAGGTGCCCTGCCTGATTGGCCGGATTGGGGGGCAGTACAGGAAGCTGATTGGTCCATCCTACACTTCCTGGAGTTTTAAAAGTACGGTTCCCAACAGCTAGCGAGGCTCTTTCTGGCATCAGCACCTGTTTGCTGTTCTTGGTTTCTAAACCTTATTTAGTATTTTTGAATTGTTAGGTTTTGTGCCGTGGTTTTGTTTATAAATTGTATATTTTGTAAATAGTATTAAATCTGTAGGGGTGAACTGCCATTTTCTTTGGACTATTTTCACATTAGGGAGTTAGGGTTAGCGATTGTCTTTTGGTTTGTTTATTTCTATCAGGCTAGCTAGCACTTTCTGTGGGAAATGGCTTATTTTGTTTATTATGTTGGCCTTGGTTCGCCCTGAGTTGTAGTGTCATATTTTGTTTGACACTTTCTTTCGTTTAAAATAAATATCATTCTGTTGGAACATCTCGATCCTGGATTTTGGTTTGGGGATCGGAGAGGGAACATGCTAATTTATCTTTGTATGTTGCACCCTGAGCCCCTAGACAGGGGCGTAACAGACCAGTACAGTTATAGTACTTTGTACTTTGCCACATTTATCTTCTTCTTAGCAAGTGTCATGCATTCTGCTTCTCCAGCGTTTTTAAGAGCTGTTGATGATGTCAAATGCAGCTTACGGCCACACCGCTCTCTAAGCGCCCGATCTCGTCCGATCTCGGCAGCCAAATAGGGCCGGGCCTGGTTAGTACTTGGTAGGAAGACCGCCTGGGAATACCAGGTGCTGTAAGCTTTTTTGCTTGGGTTTACGGGCAGCACAAGCTGGTGTTACTGCCTATTTATTCATAGAAATTGTTCTATATTTTCATCAAATTTTGTTCTTTC
Organism: Channa argus; assembly: GCF_033026475.1. Taxonomy (NCBI): domain Eukaryota; kingdom Metazoa; phylum Chordata; class Actinopteri; order Anabantiformes; family Channidae; genus Channa; species Channa argus. The sequence goes on along the minus strand of NW_027125249.1, from coordinate 495,359 downwards.
ATTGCTGTTTTGCTACTTTATTGGTTTGCCAACCATCGTGCTTCATTACTAGTAGACCATGTTACGGTCCTGGCCATATGTGTTGTTTTTAATTTCTTGTTCTTATAGGTGCCCTGCCTGATTGGCCGGATTTGGGGGAAGTACAGGAAGCTGATTGGTCCATCCTACACTTCCTGGAGTTTTAAAAGTACGGTTCCCAACAGCTAGCGAGGCTCTTTCTGGCAGTAGCACCTGTTTGCTGTTCTTGGTTTCCAAATCTTATTTAGCATTTTTGAATTGTTAGGTTTTGTGCCGTGGTTTTGTTTATAAATTGTATATTTTGTAAATAGTATTAAATCTGTAGGGGTGGACTGCCATTTTCTTTTGATTGTTTTCTCTTGTTTTCACATTAGGGAGTTAGGGTTAGCGACTGTCTTTTGGTTTGTTTATTTCTATCAGGCTAGCTAGCACTTTCTGTGGGAAATGGCTTATTTTGTTTATTATGTTGGCCTTGGTTCGCCCTGAGTTGTAGTGTCATGTTTTGTTTGACACTTTCTTTCGTTTAAAATAAATATCATTCTGTTGGAACATCTCAATCCTGGATTTTGGTTTGAGGATCGGAGAGGGAACATGCAAATTTATCTTTGTATGTTTCACCCTGACCCCCTAGACAGGGGCGTAACAGACCAGTACAGTTATAGTACTTTGTACTTTGCCACATTTATCTTCTTCTTAGCAAGTGTCATGCATTCTGCTTCTCCAGCGTTTTTAAGAGCTGTTGATGATGTCAAATGCAGCTTACGGCCACACCGCTCTCTAAGCGCCCGATCTCGTCCGATCTCGGCAGCCAAATAGAGCTGGGCCTGGTTAGTACTTGGTAGGAAGACCGCCTGGGAATACCAGGTGCTGTAAGCTTTTTTGCTTGGGTTTACGGGCAGCACAAGCTGGTGTTACTGCCTATTTATTCATAGAAATTGTTCTATATTTTCATCAAATTTTGTTCTTTCATTGCTGTTTTGCTACTTTATTGGTTTGCCAACCATCGTGCTTCATTACTAGTAGACCATGTTACGGTCCTGGCCATATGTGTTGTTTTTATTTTCTTGTTCTTATAGGTGCCCTGCCTGATTGGCCGGATTGGGGGGCAGTACAGGAAGCTGATTGGTCCATCCTACACTTCCTGGAGTTTTAAATGTACGGTTCCCAACAGCTAGCGAGGCTCTTTCTGGCATCAGCACCTGTTTGCTGTTCTTGGCTTCTAAACCTTATTTAGCATTTTTGAATTGTTAGGTTTTGTGCCGTGGTTTTGTTTATAAATTGTATATTTTGTAAATAGTATTAAATCTGTAGGGGTGAACTGCCATTTTCTTTGGACTGTTTTCACATTAGGGAGTTAGGGTTAGCGACTGTCTTTTGGTTTGTTTATTTCTATCAGGCTAGCTAGCACTTTCTGTGGGAAATGGCTTATTTTGTTTATTATGTTGGCCTTGGTTCGCCCTGAGTTGTAGTGTCATGTTTTGTTTGACACTTTCTTTCGTTTAAAATAAATATCATTCTGTTGGAACATCTCGATCCTGGATTTTGGTTTGGGGATCGGAGAGGGAACATGCTAATTTATCTTTGTATGTTGCACCCTGAGCCCCTAGACAGGGGCGTAACAGACCAGTACAGTTATAGTACTTTGTACTTTGCCACATTTATCTTCTTCTTAGCAAGTGTCATGCATTCTGCTTCTCCAGCGTTTTTAAGAGCTGTTGATGATGTCAAATGCAGCTTACGGCCACACCGCTCTCTAAGCGCCCGATCTCGCCCGATCTCGGCAGCCAAATAGAGCCGGGCCTGGTTAGTACTTGGTAGGAAAACCGCCTGAGAATACAAGGTGCTGTAAGCTTTTTTGCTTGGGTTTACGGGCAGCACAAGCTGGTGTTACTGCCTATTTATTCATAGAAATTGTTCTATATTTTCATCAAATTTTGTTCTTTCATTGCTGTTTTGCTACTTTATTGGTTTGCCAACCATCGTGCTTCATTACTAGTAGACCATGTTACGGTCCTGGCCATATGTGTTGTTTTTATTTTCTTGTTCTTATAGGTGCCCTGCCTGATTGGCCGGATTTGGGGGCAGTACAGGAAGCTGATTGGTCCATCCTACACTTCCTGGACTTTTAAAAGTACGGTTCCCAACAGCTAGCGAGGCTCTTTCTGGCATCAGCACCTGTTTGCTGTTCTTGGTTTCCAAACCTTATTTAGCATTTTTGAATTGTTAGGTTTTGTGCCGTGGTTTTGTTTATAAATTGTATATTTTGTAAATAATATTAAATCTGTAGGGGTGAACTGCCATTTTCTTTTGATTGTTTTCTCTTGTTTTCACATTAGGGAGTTAGGGTTAGCGACTGTCTTTTGGTTTGTTTCTTTCTATCAGGCTAGCTAGCACTTTCTGTGGGAAATGGCTTATTTAGTTTATTATGTTGGCCTTGGTTCGCCCTGAGTTGTAGTGTCATGTTTTGTTTGACACTTTCTTTCGTTTAAAATAAATATCATTCTGTTGGAACATCTCGATCCTGGATTTTGGTTTGGGGATCGGAGAGGGAACATGCTAATTTATCTTTGTATGTTGCACCCTGAGCCCCTAGACAGGGGCGTAACAGACCAGTACAGTTATAGTACTTTGTACTTTGCCACATTTATCTTCTTCTTAGCAAGTGTCATGCATTCTGCTTCTCCAGCGTTTTTAAGAGCTGTTGATGATGTCAAATGCAGCTTACGGCCACACCGCTCTCTAAGCGCCCGATCTCGCCCGATCTCGGAAGCCAAATAGAGCCGGGCCTGGTTAGTACTTGGTAGGAAGACCGCCTGGGAATACCAGGTGCTGTAAGCTTTTTTGCTTGGGTTTACGGGCAGCTCAAGCTGGTGTTACTGCCTATTTATTCATAGAAATTGTTCTATATTTTCATCAAATTTTGTTCTTTCATACCTGTTTTGCTACTTTATTGGTTTGTCAACCATCGTGCTTCATTACTAGTAGACCATGTTACGGACCTGGCCATATGTGTTGTTTTTATTTTCTTGTTCTTATAGGTGCCCTGCCTGATTGGCCGGATTGGGGCGCAGTACAGGAAGCTGATTGGTCCATCCTACACTTCCTGGAGTTTTAAAAGTACGGTTCCCAACAGCTAGCGAGGCTCTTTCTGGCATCAGCACCTGTTTACTGATCTTGGTTTCTAAACCTTATTTAGCATTTTTGAATTGTTAGGTTTTGTGCCGTGGTTTTGTTTATAAATTGTATATTTTGTAAATAGTATTAAATCTGTAGGGGTGAACTGCCATTTTCTTTGCACTGTTTTCACATTAGGGAGTTAGGGTTAGCGACTGTCTTTTGGTTTGTTTCTTTCTATCAGGCTAGCTAGCACTTTCTGTGGGAAATGGCTTATTTTGTTTATTATGTTGGCCTTGGTTCGCCCTGAGTTGTAGTGTCATGCTTTGTTTGACACTTTCTTTTGTTTAAAATAAATATCATTCTGTTGGAACATCTCGATCCTGGATTTTGGTTTGGGGATCGGAGAGGGAACATGCTAATTTATCTTTGTATGTTGCACCCTGAGCCCCTAGACAGGGGCGTAACAGACCAGTACAGTTATAGTACTTTGTACTTTGCCACATTTATCTTCTTCTTAGCAAGTGTCATGCATTCTGCTTCTCCAGCGTTTTTAAGAGCTGTTGATGATGTCAAATGCAGCTTACGGCCACACCGCTCTCTAAGCGCCCGATCTCGGCAGCCAAATAGAGCCGGGCCTGGTTAGTACTTGGTAGGAAGACCGCCTGGGAATACCAGGTGCTGTAAGCTTTTTTGCTTGGGTTTACGGGCAGCTCAAGCTGGTGTTACTGCCTATTTATTCATAGAAATTGTTCTATATTTTCATCAAATTTTGTTCTTTCATTGCTGTTTTGCTACTTTATTGGTTTGTCAACCATCGTGCTTCATTACTAGTAGACCATGTTACGGTCCTGGCCATATGTGTTGTTTTTATTTTCTTGTTCTTATAGGCGCCCTGCCTGATTGGCCGGATTTGGGGGAAGTACAGGAAGCTGATTGGTCCATCCTACACTTCCTGGAGTTTTAAAAGTACGGTTCCCAACAGCTAGCGAGGCTCTTTCTGGCAGTAGCACCTGTTTGCTGTTCTTGGTTTCCAAATCTTATTTAGCATTTTTGAATTGTTAGGTTTTGTGCCGTGGTTTTGTTTATAAATTGTATATTTTGTAAATAGTATTAAATCTGTAGGGGTGGACTGCCATTTTCTTTTGATTGTTTTCTCTTGTTTTCACATTAGGGAGTTAGGGTTAGCGACTGTCTTTTGGTTTGTTTCTTTCTATCAGGCTAGCTAGCACTTTCTGTGGGAAATGGCTTATTTTGTTTATTATGTTGGCCTTGGTTCGCCCTGAGTTGTAGTGTCATGTTTTGTTTGACACTTTCTTTCGTTTAAAATAAATATCATTCTGTTGGAACATCTCAATCCTGGATTTTGGTTTGGGGATCGGAGAGGGAACATGCAAATTTATCTTTGTATGTTTCACCCTGACCCCCTAGACAGGGGCGTAACAGACCAGTACAGTTATAGTACTTTGTACTTTGCCACATTTATCTTCTTCTTAGCAAGTGTCATGCATTCTGCTTCTCCAGCGTTTTTAAGAGCTGTTGATGATGTCAAATGCAGCTTACGGCCACACCGCTCTCTAAGCGCCCGATCTCGCCCGATCTCGGCAGCCAAATAGAGCCGGGCCTGGTTAGTACTTGGTAGGAAGACCGCCTGGGAATACCAGGTGCTGTAAGCTTTTTTGCTTGGGTTTACGGGCAGCTCAAGCTGGTGTTACTGCCTATTTATTCATAGAAATTGTTCTATATTTTCATCAAATTTTGTTCTTTCATTGCTGTTTTGCTACTTTATTGGTTTGTCAACCATCGTGCTTCATTACTAGTAGACCATATTACGGTCCTGGCCATATGTGTTGTTTTTATTTTCTTGTTCTTATAGGTGCCCTGCCTTATTGGCCGGATTTGGGGGAAGTACAGGAAGCTGATTGGTCCATCCTACACTTCCTGGAGTTTTAAAAGTACGGTTCCCAACAGCTAGCGAGGCTCTTTCTGGCAGTAGCACCTGTTTGCTGTTCTTGGTTTCCAAATCTTATTTAGCATTTTTGAATTGTTAGGTTTTGTGCCGTGGTTTTGTTTATAAATTGTATATTTTGTAAATAGTATTAAATCTGTAGGGGTGAACAGCCATTTTCTTTTGATTGTTTTCTCTTGTTTTCACATTAGGGAGTTAGGGTTAGCGACTGTCTTTTGGTTTGTTTCTTTCTATCAGGCTAGCTAGCACTTTCTGTGGGAAATGGCTTATTTTGTTTATTATGTTGGCCTTGGTTCGCCCTGAGTTGTAGTGTCATGTTTTGTTTGACACTTTCTTTCGTTTAAAATAAATATCATTCTGTTGGAACATCTCAATCCTGGATTTTTGTTTGGGGATCGGAGAGGGAACATGCAAATTTATCTTTGTATGTTTCACCCTGACCCCCTAGACAGGGGCGTAACAGACCAGTACAGTTATAGTACTTCGTACTTTGCCACATTTATCTTCTTCTTAGCAAGTGTCATGCATTCTGCTTCTCTAGCGTTTTTAAGAGCTGTTGATGATGTCAAATGCATGTTACGGCCACACCGCTCTCTAAGCGCCCGATCTCGTCCGATCTCGGCAGCCAATTAGGGCCGGGCCTGGTTAGTACTTGGTAGGAAGACCGCCTGGGAATACCAGGTGCTGTAAGCTTTCTTGCTTGGGTTTACGGGCAGCACAAGCTGGTGTTACTGCCTATTTATTCATAGAAATTGTTCTATATTTTCATCAAATTTTGTTCTTTCATTGCTGTTTTGCTACTTTATTGGTTTGCCAACCATCGTGCTTCATTACTAATAGACCATGTTACGGTCCTGGCCATATGTGTTGTTTTTATTTTCTTGTTCTTATAGGTGCCCTGCCTGATTGGCCGGATTGGGGGGCAGTACAGGAAGCTGATTGGTCCATCCTACACTTGCTGGAGTTTTAAAAGTACGGTTCCCAACAGCTAGCGAGGCTCTTTCTGGCATCAGCACCTGTTTGCTGTTCTTGGTTTCCAAACCTTATTTAGCATTTTTGAATTGTTAGGTTTTGTGCCGTGGTTTTGTTTATAAATTGTGTATTTTGTAAATAGTATTAAATCTGTAGGGGTGAACAGCCATTTTCTTTTGATTGTTTTCACTTGTTTTCACATTAGGGAGTTAGGGTTAGCGACTGTCTTTTGGTTTGTTTATTTCTATCAGGCTAGCTAGCACTTTCTGTGGGAAATGGCTTATTTTGTTTATTATGTTGACCTTGGTTCGCCCTGAGTTGTAGTGTCATGTTTTATTTGACACTTTCTTTTGTTTAAAATAAATATCATTCTGTTGGAACATCTCGATCCTGGATTTTGGTTTGGGGATCGGAGAGGGAACATGCTAATTTATCTTTGTATGTTGCACCCTGACCCCCTAGACAGGGGCGTAACAGACCAGTACAGTTATAGTACTTTGTACTTTGCCACATTTATCTTCTTCTTAGCAAGTGTCATGCATTCTGCTTCTCCAGCGTTTTTAAGAGCTGTTGATGATGTCAAATGCAGCTTACGGCCATACCGCTCTCTAAGTGCCCGATCTCGTCCGATCTCGGCAGCCAAATAGAGCTGGGCCTGGTTAGTACTTGGTAGGAAGACCGCCTGGGAATACCAGGTGCTGTAAGCTTTTTTGCTTGGGTTTACGGGCAGCACAAGCTGGTGTTACTGCCTATTTATTCATAGAAATTGTTCTATATTTTCATCAAATTTTGTTCTTTCATTGCTGTTTTGCTACTTTATTGGTTTGTCAACCATCGTGCTTCATTACTAGTAGACCATGTTACGGTCCTGGCCATATGTGTTGTTTTTATTTTGTTGTTCTTATAGGTGCCCTGCCTGATTGGCCGGATTTGGGGGAAGTACAGGAAGCTGATTGGTCCATCCTACACTTCCTGGAGTTTTAAAAGTACGGTTCCCAACAGCTAGCGAGGCTCTTTCTGGCAGCAGCACCTGTTTGCTGTTCTTGGTTTCCAAACCTTATTTAGCATTTTTGAATTGTTAGGTTTTGTGCCGTGGTTTTGTTTATAAATTGTATATTTTGTAAATAGTATTAAATCTGTAGGGGTGAACTGCCATTTTCTTTTGATTGTTTTCTCTTGTTTTCACATTAGGGAGTTAGGGTTAGCGACTGTGTTTTGGTTTGTTTATTTCTATCAGGCTAGCTAGCACTTTCTGTGGGAAATGGCTTATTTTGTTTATTATGTTGGCCTTGGTTCGCCCTGAGTTGTAGTGTCATGTTTTGTTTGACACTTTCTTTCGTTTAAAATAAATATCATTCTGTTGGAACATCTCGATCCTGGATTTTGGTTTGGGGATCGGAGAGGGAACATGCTAATTTATCTTTGTATGTTGCACCCTGAGCCCCTAGACAGGGGCGTAACAGACCAGTACAGTTATAGTACTTTGTACTTTGCCACATTTATCTTCTTCTTAGCAAGTGTCATGCATTCTGCTTCTCCAGCGTTTTTAAGAGCTGTTGATGATGTCAAATGCAGCTTACGGCCACACCGCTCTCTAAGCGCCCGATCTCGTCCGATCTCGGCAGCCAAATAGGGCCGGGCCTGGTTAGTACTTGGTAGGAAGACCGCCTGGGAATACCAAGTGCTGTAAGCTTTTTTGCTTGGGTTTGCGGGCAGCACAAGCTGGTGGTACTGCCTATTTATTCATAGAAATTGTTCTATATTTTCATCAAATTTTGTTCTTTCATTGCTGTTTTGCTACTTTATTGGTTTGCCAACCATCGTGCTTCATTACTAGTAGACCATGTTACGGTCCTGGCCATATGTGTTGTTTTTATTTTCTTGTTCTTATAGGTGCCCTGCCTGATTGGCCGGATTTGGGGGAAGTACAGGAAGCTGATTGGTCCATCCTACACTTCCTGGAGATTTAAAAGTACGGTTCCCAACAGCTAGCGAGGCTCTTTCTGGCAGTAGCACCTGTTTGCTGTTCTTGGTTTCCAAACCTTATTTAGCATTTTTGAATTGTTAGGTTTTGTGCCGTGGTTTTGTTTATAAATTGTATATTTTGTAAATAGTATTAAATCTGTAGGGGTGAACTGCCATTTTCTTTGGACTGTTTTCACATTAGGGAGTTAGGGTTAGCGACTGTCTTTTGGTTTGTTTATTTCTATCAGGCTAGCTAGCACTTTCTGTGGGAAATGGCTTATTTTGTTTATTATGTTGGCCTTGGTTCGCCCTGAGTTGTAGTGTTGTTTTGCTTGACACTTTCTTTCGTTTAAAATAAATATCATTCTGTTGGAACATCTTGATCCTGGATTTTGGTTTGGGGATCGGAGAGGGAACATGCTAATTTATCTTTGTATGTTTCACCCTGACCCCCTAGACAGGGGCGTAACAGACCAGTACAGTTATAGTACTTTGTACTTTGCCACATTTATCTTCTTCTTAGCAAGTGTCATGCATTCTGCTTCTCTAGCGTTTTTAAGAGCTGTTGATGATGTCAAATGCATGTTACGGCCACACCGCTCTCTAAGCTCCCGATCTCGTCCGATCTCGGCAGCCAAATAGGGCCGGGCCTGGTTAGTACTTGGTAGGAAGACCGCCTGGGAATACCAGGTGCTGTAAGCTTTTTTGCTTGGGTTTACGGGCAGCACAAGCTGGTGTTACTGCCTATTTATTCATAGAAATTGTTCTATATTTTCATCAAATTTTGTTCTTTCATTGCTGTTTTGTTACTTTATTGGTTTGCCAACCATCGTGCTTCATTACTAGTAGACCATGTTACGGTCCTGGCCATATGTGTTGTTTTTATTTTCTTGTTCTTATAGGTGCCCTGCCTGATTGGCCGGATTGGGGGGCAGTACAGGAAGCTGATTGGTCCATCCTACACTTCATGGAGTTTTAAAAGTACGGTTCCCAACAGCTAGCGAGGCTTTTTCTGGCATCAGCACCTGTTTGCTGTTCTTGGTTTCCAAACCTTATTTAGCATTTTTGAATTGTTAGGTTTTGTGCCGTGGTTTTGTTTATAAATTGTATATTTTGTAAATAGTATTAAATCTGTAGGGGTGGACTGCCATTTTTCTTTTGATTGTTTTCTCTTGTTTTCACATTAGGGAGTTAGGGTTAGCGACTGTCTTTTGGTTTGTTTCTTTCTATCAGGCTAGCTAGCACTTTCTGTGGGAAATGGCTTATTTTGTTTATTATGTTGGCCTTGGTTCGCCCTGAGTTGTAGTGTCATGTTTTGTTTGACACTTTCTTTCGTTTAAAATAAATATCATTCTGTTGGAACATCTCAATCCTGGATTTTGGTTTGGGGATCGGAGAGGGAACATGCAAATTTATCTTTGTATGTTTCACCCTGACCCCCTAGACAGGGGCGTAACAGACCAGTACAGTTATAGTACTTTGTACTTTGCCACATTTATCTTCTTCTTAGCAAGTGTCATGCATTCTGCTTCTCTAGCGTTTTTAAGAGCTGTTGATGATGTCAAATGCATGTTACGGCCACACCGCTCTCTAAGCGCCCGATCTCGTCCGATCTCGGCAGCCAAATAGAGCCGGGCCTGGTTAGTACTTGGTAGGAAGACCGCCTGGGAATACCAGGTGCTGTAAGCTTTTTTGCTTGGGTTTACGGGCAGCACAAGCTGGTGTTACTGCCTATTTATTCATAGAATTTGTTCTATATTTTCATCAAATTTTGTTCTTTCATTGCTGTTTTGCTACTTTATTGGTTTGTCAACCATCGTGCTTCATTACTAATAGACCATGTTACGGTCCTGGCCATATGTGTTGTTTTTATTTTCTTGTTCTTATAGGTGCCCTGCCTGATTGGCCGGATTTGGGGGAAGTACAGGAAGCTGATTGGTCCATCCTACACTTCCTGGAGTTTTAAAAGTACGGTTCCCAACAGCTAGCGAGGCTCTTTCTGGCAGCAGCACCTGTTTGCTGTTCTTGCTTTCCAAACCTTATTTAGCATTTTTGAATTGTTAGGTTTTGTGCCGTGGTTTTGTTTATAAATTGTATATTTTGTAAATAGTATTAAATCTGTAGGGGTGGACTGCCATTTTCTTTTGATCGTTTTCACATTAGGGAGTTAGGGTTAGCGACTGTCTTTTGGTTTGTTTATTTCTATCAGGCTAGCTAGCACTTTCTGTGGGAAATGGCTTATTTTGTTTATTATGTTGGCCTTGGTTCGCCCTGAGTTGTAGTGTCATGTTTTGTTTGACACTTTCTTTCGTTTAAAATAAATATCATTCTGTTGGAACATCTCGATCCTGGATTTTGGTTTGGGGATCGGAGAGGGAACATGCTAATTTATCTTTGTATGTTGCACCCTGAGCCCCTAGACAGGGGCGTAACAGACCAGTACAGTTATAGTACTTTGTACTTTGCCACATTTATCTTCTTCTTAGCAAGTGTCATGCATTCTGCTTCTCCAGCGTTTTTAAGAGCTGTTGATGATGTCAAATGCAGCTTACGACCACACCGCTCTCTAAGCGCCCGATCTCGCCCGATCTCGGCAGCCAAATAGAGCCGGGCCTGGTTAGTACTTGGTAGGAAGACCGCCTGGGAATACCAGGTGCTGTAAGCTTTTTTGCTTGGGTTTACGGGCAGCACAAGCTGGTGTTACTGCCTATTTATTCATAGAAATTGTTCTATATTTTCATCAAATTTTGTTCTTTCATTGCTGTTTTGCTACTTTATTGGTTTGCCAACCATCGTGCTTCATTACTAGTAGACCATGTTACGGTCCTGGCCATATGTGTTGTTTTTATTTTCTTGTTCTTATAGGTGCCCTGCCTGATTGGCCGGATTGGGGGGCAGTACAGGAAGCTGATTGGTCCATCCTACACTTCCTGGAGTTTTAAAAGTACGGTTCCCAACAGCTAGCGAGGCTCTTTCTGGCATCAGCACCTGTTTGCTGTTCTTGGTTTCTAAACCTTATTTAGCATTTTTGAATTGTTAGGTTTTGTGCCGTGGTTTTGTTTATAAATTGTATATTTTGTAAATAGTATTAAATCTGTAGGGGTGAACAGCCATTTTCTTTTGATTGTTTTCTCTTGTTTTCACATTAGGGAGTTAGGGTTAGCGACTGTCTTTTGGTTTGTTTATTTCTATCAGGCTAGCTAGCACTTTCTGTGGGAAATGGCTTATTTTGTTTATTATGTTGGCCTTGGTTCGCCCTGAGTTGTTGTGTCAATTTTTGTTTGACACTTTCTTTCGTTTAAAATAAATATCATTCTGTTGGAACATCTCGATCCTGGATTTTGGTTTGGGGATCGGAGAGGGAACATGTTAATTTATCTTTGTATGTTGCACCCTGACCCCCTAGACAGGGGCGTAACAGACCAGTACAGTTATAGTACTTTGTACTTTGCCACATTTATCTTCTTCTTAGCAAGTGTCATGCATTCTGCTTCTCCAGCGTTTTTAAGAGCTGTTGATGATGTCAAATGCAGCTTACGGCCACACCGCTCTCTAAGCGCCCGATCTCGTCCGATCTCGGCAGCCAAATAGAGCCGGGCCTGGTTAGTACTTGGTAGGAAGACCGCCTGGGAATACCAGGTGCTGTAAGCTTTTTTGCTTGGGTTTACGGGCAGCACAAGCTGGTGTTACTGCCTATTTATTCATAGAAATTGTTCTATATTTTCATCAAATTTTGTTCTTTCATTGCTGTTTTGCTACTTTATTGGTTTGCCAACCATCGTGCTTCATTACTAGTAGACCATGTTACGGTCCTGGCCATATGTGTTGTTTTTATTTTCTTTTTCTTATAGGTGCCCTGCCTGATTGGCTGGATTGGGGGGCAGTACAGGAAGCTGATTGGTCCATCCTACACTTCCTGGAGTTTTAAAAGTACGGTTCCCAACAGCTAGCGAGGCTCTTTCTGGCATCAGCACCTGTTTGCTGTTCTTGGTTTCCAAACCTTATTTAGCATTTTTGAATTGTTAGGTTTTGTGCCGTGGTTTTGTTTATAAATTGTATATTTTGTAAATAGTATTAAATCTGTAGGGGTGAACAGCCATTTTCTTTTGATTGTTTTCTCTTGTTTTCACATTAGGGAGTTAGGGTTAGCGACTGTCTTTTGGTTTGTTTATTTCTATCAGGCTAGCTAGCACTTTCTGTGGGAAATGGCTTATTTTGTTTATTATGTTGGCCTTGGTTCGCCCTGAGTTGTAGTGTCATGTTTTGTTTGACACTTTCTTTCGTTTAAAATAAATATCATTCTGTTGGAACATCTCGATCCTGGATTTTGGTTTGGGGATCGGAGAGGGAACATGCTAATTTATCTCTGTATGTTGCACCCTGACCCCCTGGACAGGGGCGTAACAGACCACTACAGTTATAGTACTTTGTACTTTGCCACATTTATCTTCTTCTTAGCAAGTTTCATGCATTCTGCTTCTCCAACGTTTTTAAGAGCTGTTGATGATGTCAAATGCAGCTTACGGCCACACCGCTCTCTAAGCGCCCGATCTCGTCCGATCTCGGCAGCCAAATAGAGCCGGGCCTGGTTAGTACTTGGTAGGAAGACCGCGTGGGAATACCAGGTGCTGTAAGCTTTTTTGCTTGGGTTTACGGGCAGCACAAGCTGGTGTTACTGCCTATTTATTCACAGAAATTGTTCTATATTTTCATCAAATTTTGTTCTTTCATTGCTGTTTTGCTACTTTATTGGTTTGTCAACCATCGTGCTTCATTACTAGTAGACCATGTTACGGTCCTGGCCATATGTGTTGTTTTTATTTTCTTGTTCTTATAGGTGCCCTGCCTGATTGGCCGGATTGGGGGGCAGTACAGGAAGCTGATTGGTCCATCCTACACTTCCTGGAGTTTTAAAAGTACGGTTCCCAACAGCTAGCGAGGCTCTTTCTGGCAGCAGCACCTGTTTGCTGTTCTTGGTTTCCAAACCTTATTTAGCATTTTTGAATTGTTAGGTTTTGTGCCGTGGTTTTGTTTATAAATTGTATATTTTGTAAATAGTATTAAATCTGTAGGGGTGAACAGCCATTTTCTTTTGATTGTTTTCTCTTGTTTTCACATTAGGGAGTTAGGGTTAGCGACTGTCTTTTGGTTTGTTTATTTCTATCAGGCTAGCTAGCACTTTCTGTGGGAAATGGCTTATTTTGTTTATTATGTTGGCCTTGGTTCGCCCTGAGTTGTAGTGTCATGTTTTGTTTGACACTTTCTTTCGTTTAAAATAAATATCATTCTGTTGGAACATCTCGATCCTGGATTTTGGTTTGGGGATCGGAGAGGGAACATGCTAATTTATCTTTGCATGTTGCACCCTGACCCCCTAGACAGGGGCGTAACAGACCAGTACAGTTATAGTACTTTGTACTTTGCCACATTTATCTTCTTCTTAGCAAGTGTCATGCATTCTGCTTCTCAAGCGTTTTTAAGAGCTGTTGATGATGTCAAATGCAGCTTACGGCCACACCGCTCTCTAAGCGCCCGATCTCGTCCGATCTCGGCAGCCAAATAGAGCCGGGCCTGGTTAGTACTTGGTAGGAAGACCGCCTGGGAATACCAGGTGCTGTAAGCTTTTTTGCTTGGGTTTACGGGCAGCACAAGCTGGTGTTACTGCCTATTTATTCATAGAAATTGTTCTATATTTTCATCAAATTTTGTTCTTTCATTGCTGTTTTGCTACTTTATTGGTTTGCCAACCATCGTGCTTCATTACTAATAGACCATGTTACGGTCCTGGCCATATGTGTTGTTTTTATTTTCTTGTTCTTATAGGTGCCCTGCCTGATTGGCCGGATTGGGGGGCAGTACAGGAAGCTGATTGGTCCATCCTACACTTGCTGGAGTTTTAAAAGTACGGTTCCCAACAGCTAGCGAGGCTCTTTCTGGCATCAGCACCTGTTTGCTGTTCTTGGTTTCCAAACCTTATTTAGCATTTTTGAATTGTTATGTTTTGTGCCGTGGTTTTGTTTATAAATTGTGTATTTTGTAAATAGTATTAAATCTGTAGGGGTGAACAGCCATTTTCTTTTGATTGTTTTCTCTTGTTTTCACATTAGGCAGTTAGGGTTAGCGACTGTCTTTTGGTTTGTTTATTTCTATCAGGCTAGCTAGCACTTTCTGTGGGAAATGGCTTATTTTGTTTATTATGTTGGCCTTGGTTCGCCCTGAGTTGTAGTGTCATGTTTTGTTTGACACTTTCTTTCGTTTAAAATAAATATCATTCTGTTGGAACATCTCAATCCTGGATTTTGGTTTGGGGATCGGAGAGGGAACATGCAAATTTATCTTTGTATGTTTCACCCTGACCCCCTAGACAGGGGCGTAACAGACCAGTACAGTTATAGTACTTTGTACTTTGCCACATTTATCTTCTTCTTAGCAAGTTTCATGCATTCTGCTTCTCCAACGTTTTTAAGAGCTGTTGATGATGTCAAATGCAGCTTACGGCCACACCGCTCTCTAAGCGCCCGATCTAGTCCGATCTCGGCAGCCAAATAGAGCCGGGCCTGGTTAGTACTTGGTAGGAAGACCGCGTGGGAATACCAGGTGCTGTAAGCTTTTTTGCTTGGGTTTACGGGCAGCACAAGCTGGTGTTACTGCCTATTTATTCATAGAAATTGTTCTATATTTTCATCAAATTTTGTTCTTTCATTGCTGTTTTGCTACTTTATTGGTTTGTCAACCATCGTGCTTCATTACTAGTAGACCATGTTACGGTCCTGGCCATATGTGTTGTTTTTATTTTCTTGTTCTTATAGGTGCCCTGCCTGATTGGCCGGATTGGGGGGCAGTACAGGAAGCTGATTGGTCCATTCTACACTTCCTGGAGTTTTAAAAGTACGGTTCCCAACAGCTAGCGAGGCTCTTTCTGGCAGCAGCACCTGTTTGCTGTTCTTGGTTTCCAAACCTTATTTAGCATTTTTGAATTGTTAGGTTTTGTGCCGTGGATTTGTTTATAAATTGTATATTTTGTAAATAGTATTAAATCTGTAGGGGTGGACTGCCATTTTCTTTTGATCGTTTTCACATTAGGGAGTTAGGGTTAGCGACTGTCTTTTGGTTTGTTTATTTCTATCAGGCTAGCTAGCACTTTCTGTGGGAAATGGCTTATTTTGTTTATTATGTTGGCCTTGGTTCGCCCTGAGTTGTAGTGTCATGTTTTGTTTGACACTTTCTTTCGTTTAAAATAAATATCATTCTGTTGGAACATCTCGATCCTGGATTTTGGTTTGGGGATCGGAGAGGGAACATGCTAATTTATCTTTGTATGTTGCACCCTGACCCCCTAGACAGGGGCGTAACAGACCAGTACAGTTATAGTACTTTGTACTTTGCCACATTTATCTTCTTCTTAGCAAGTGTCATGCATTCTGCTTCTCAAGCGTTTTTAAGAGCTGTTGATGATGTCAAATGCAGCTTACGGCCACACCGCTCTCTAAGCGCCCGATCTCGTCCGATCTCGGCAGCCAAATAGAGCCGGGCCTGGTTAGTACTTGGTAGGAAGACCGCCTGGGAATACCAGGTGCTGTAAGCTTTTTTGCTTGGGTTTACGGGCAGCACAAGCTGGTGTTACTGCCTATTTATTCATAGAAATTGTTCTATATTTTCATCAAATTTTGTTCTTTCATTGCTGTTTTGCTACTTTATTGGTTTGCCAACCATCGTGCTTCATTACTAATAGACCATGTTACGGTCCTGGCCATATGTGTTGTTTTTATTTTCTTGTTCTTATAGGTGCCCTGCCTGATTGGCCGGATTGGGGGGCAGTACAGGAAGCTGATTGGTCCATCCTACACTTGCTGGAGTTTTAAAAGTACGGTTCCCAACAGCTAGCGAGGCTCTTTCTGGCATCAGCACCTGTTTGCTGTTCTTGGTTTCCAAACCTTATTTAGCATTTTTGAATTGTTAGGTTTTGTGCCGTGGTTTTGTTTATAAATTGTGTATTTTGTAAATAGTATTAAATCTGTAGGGGTGAACAGCCATTTTCTTTTGATTGTTTTCTCTTGTTTTCACATTAGGCAGTTAGGGTTAGCGACTGTCTTTTGGTTTGTTTATTTCTATCAGGCTAGCTAGCACTTTCTGTGGGAAATGGCTTATTTTGTTTATTATGTTGGCCTTGGTTCGCCCTGAGTTGTAGTGTCATGTTTTGTTTGACACTTTCTTTCGTTTAAAATAAATATCATTCTGTTGGAACATCTCGATCCTGGATTTTGGTTTGGGGATCGGAGAGGGAACATGCTAATTTATCTTTGTATGTTGCACCCTGAGCCCCTAGACAGGGGCGTAACAGACCAGTACAGTTATAGTACTTTGTACTTTGCCACATTTATCTTCTTCTTAGCAAGTGTCATGCATTCTGCTTCTCCAGCGTTTTTAAGAGCTGTTGATGATGTCAAATGCAGCTTACGGCCACACCGCTCTCTAAGCGCCCGATCTCGTCCGATCTCGGCAGCCAAATAGAGCCGGGCCTGGTTAGTACTTGGTAGGAAGACCGCCTGGGAATACCAGGTGCTGTAAGCTTTTTTGCTTGGGTTTACGGGCAGCACAAGCTGGTGTTACTGCCTATTTATTCATAGAAATTGTTCTATATTTTCATCAAATTTTGTTCTTTCATTGCTGTTTTGTTACTTTATTGGTTTGCCAACCATCGTGCTTCATTACTAGTAGACCATGTTACGGTCCTGGCCATATGTGTTGTTTTTATTTTCTTGTTCTTATAGGTGCCCTGCCTGATTGGCCGGATTGGGGGGCAGTACAGGAAGCTGATTGGTCCATCCTACACTTCATGGAGTTTTAAAAGTACGGTTCCCAACAGCTAGCGAGGCTTTTTCTGGCATCAGCACCTGTTTGCTGTTCTTGGTTTCCAAACCTTATTTAGCATTTTTGAATTGTTAGGTTTTGTGCCGTGGTTTTGTTTATAAATTGTATATTTTGTAAATAGTATTAAATCTGTAGGGGTGGACTGCCATTTTTCTTTTGATTGTTTTCTCTTGTTTTCACATTAGGGAGTTAGGGTTAGCGACTGTCTTTTGGTTTGTTTATTTCTATCAGGCTAGCTAGCACTTTCTGTGGGAAATGGCTTATTTTGTTTATTATGTTGGCCTTGGTTCGCCCTGAGTTGTAGTGTCATGTTTTGTTTGACACTTTCTTTCGTTTAAAATAAATATCATTCTGTTGGAACATCTCAATCCTGGATTTTGGTTTGGGGATCGGAGAGGGAACATGCAAATTTATCTTTGTATGTTTCACCCTGACCCCCTAGACAGGGGCGTAACAGACCAGTACAGTTATAGTACTTTGTACTTTGCCACATTTATCTTCTTCTTAGCAAGTGTCATGCATTCTGCTTCTCTAGCGTTTTTAAGAGCTGTTGATGATGTCAAATGCATGTTACGGCCACACCGCTCTCTAAGCGCCCGATCTCGTCCGATCTCGGCAGCCAAATAGGGCCGGGCCTGGTTAGTACTTGGTAGGTAGACCGCCTGGGAATACCAGGTGCTGTAAGCTTTTTTGCTTGGGTTTACGGGCAGCACAAGCTGGTGTTACTGCCTATTTATTCATAGAAATTGTTCTATATTTTCATCAAATTTTGTTCTTTCATTGCTGTTTTGTTACTTTATTGGTTTGCCAACCATCGTGCTTCATTACTAGTAGACCATGTTACGGTCCTGGCCATATGTGTTGTTTTTATTTTCTTGTTCTTATAGGTGCCCTGCCTGATTGGCTGGATTGGGGGGCAGTACAGGAAGCTGATTGGTCCATCCTACACTTGCTGGAGTTTTAAAAGTACGGTTCCCAACAGCTAGCGAGGCTCTTTCTGGCATCAGCACCTGTTTGCTGTTCTTGGTTTCCAAACCTTATTTAGCATTTTTGAATTGTTAGGTTTTGTGCCGTGGTTTTGTTTATAAATTGTATATTTTGTAAATAGTATTAAATCTGTAGGGGTGGACTGCCATTTTTCTTTTGATTGTTTTCTCTTGTTTTCACATTAGGGAGTTAGGGTTAGCGACTGTCTTTTGGTTTGTTTCTTTCTATCAGGCTAGCTAGCACTTTCTGTGGGAAATGGCTTATTTTGTTTATTATGTTGGCCTTGGTTCGCCCTGAGTTGTAGTGTCATGTTTTGTTTGACACTTTCTTTCGTTTAAAATAAATATCATTCTGTTGGAACATCTCAATCCTGGATTTTGGTTTGGGGATCGGAGAGGGAACATGCAAATTTATCTTTGTATGTTTCACCCTGACCCCCTAGACAGGGGCGTAACAGACCAGTACAGTTATAGTACTTTGTACTTTGCCACATTTATCTTCTTCTTAGCAAGTGTCATGCATTCTGCTTCTCTAGCGTTTTTAAGAGCTGTTGATGATGTCAAATGCATGTTACGGCCACACCGCTCTCTAAGCTCCCGATCTCGTCCGATCTCGGCAGCCAAATAGGGCCGGGCCTGGTTAGTACTTGGTAGGAAGACCGCCTGGGAATACCAGGTGCTGTAAGCTTTTTTGCTTGGGTTTATGGGCAGCACAAGCTGGTGTTACTGCCTATTTATTCATAGAAATTGTTCTATATTTTCATCAAATTTTGTTCTTTCATTGCTGTTTTGTTACTTTATTGGTTTGCCAACCATCGTGCTTCATTACTAGTAGACCATGTTACGGTCCTGGCCATATGTGTTGTTTTTATTTTCTTGTTCTTATAGGTGCCCTGCCTGATTGGCCGGATTGGGGGGCAGTACAGGAAGCTGATTGGTCCATCCTACACTTCATGGAGTTTTAAAAGTACGGTTCCCAACAGCTAGCGAGGCTTTTTCTGGCATCAGCACCTGTTTGCTGTTCTTGGTTTCCAAACCTTATTTAGCATTTTTGAATTGTTAGGTTTTGTGCCGTGGTTTTGTTTATAAATTGTATATTTTGTAAATAGTATTAAATCTGTAGGGGTGGACTGCCATTTTTCTTTTGATTGTTTTCTCTTGTTTTCACATTAGGGAGTTAGGGTTAGCGACTGTCTTTTGGTTTGTTTCTTTCTATCAGGCTAGCTAGCACTTTCTGTGGGAAATGGCTTATTTTGTTTATTATGTTGGCCTTGGTTCGCTCTGAGTTGTAGTGTCATGTTTTGTTTGACACTTTCTTTCGTTTAAAATAAATATCATTCTGTTGGAACATCTCAATCCTGGATTTTGGTTTGGGGATCGGAGAGGGAACATGCAAATTTATCTTTGTATGTTTCACCCTGACCCCCTAGACAGGGGCGTAACAGACCAGTACAGTTATAGTACTTTGTACTTTGCCACATTTATCTTCTTCTTAGCAAGTGTCATGCATTCTGCTTCTCTAGCGTTTTTAAGAGCTGTTGATGATGTCAAATGCATGTTACGGCCACACCGCTCTCTAAGCGCCCGATCTCGTCCGATCTCGGCAGCCAAATAGAGCCGGGCCTGGTTAGTACTTGGTAGGAAGACCGCCTGGGAATACCAGGTGCTGTAAGCTTTTTTGCTTGGGTTTACGGGCAGCACAAGCTGGTGTTACTGCCTATTTATTCATAGAAATTGTTCTATATTTTCATCAAATTTTGTTCTTTCATTGCTGTTTTGCTACTTTATTGGTTTGTCAACCATTGTGCTTCATTACTAATAGACCATGTTACGGTCCTGGCCATATGTGTTGTTTTTATTTTCTTGTTCTTATAGGTGCCCTGCCTGATTGGCCGGATTTGGGGGAAGTACAGGAAGCTGATTGGTCCATCCCACACTTCCTGGAGTTTTAAAAGTACGGTTCCCAACAGCTAGCGAGGCTCTTTCTGGCAGCAGCACCTGTTTGCTGTTCTTGCTTTCCAAACCTTATTTAGCATTTTTGAATTGTTAGGTTTTGTGCCGTGGTTTTGTTTATAAATTGTATATTTTGTAAATAGTATTAAATCTGTAGGGGTGGACTGCCATTTTCTTTTGATCGTTTTCACATTAGGGAGTTAGGGTTAGCGACTGTCTTTTGGTTTGTTTATTTCTATCAGGCTAGCTAGCACTTTCTGTGGGAAATGGCTTATTTTGTTTATTATGTTGGCCTTGGTTCGCCCTGAGTTGTAGTGTCATGTTTTGTTTGACACTTTCTTTCGTTTAAAATAAATATCATTCTGTTGGAACATCTCGATCCTGGATTTTGGTTTGGGGATCGGAGAGGGAACATGCTAATTTATCTTTGTATGTTGCACCCTGACCCCCTAGACAGGGGCGTAACAGACCAGTACAGTTATAGTACTTTGTACTTTGCCACATTTATCTTCTTCTTAGCAAGTGTCATGCATTCTGCTTCTCCAGCGTTTTTAAGAGCTGTTGATGATGTCAAATGCAGCTTACGGCCACACCGCTCTCTAAGCGCCCGATCTCGTCCGATCTCGGCAGCCAAATAGAGCCGGGCCTGGTTAGTACTTGGTAGGAAGACCGCCTGGGAATACCAGGTGCTGTAAGCTTTTTTGCTTGGGTTTACGGGCAGCACAAGCTGGTGTTACTGCCTATTTATTCATAGAAATTGTTCTATATTTTCATTGAATTTTGTTCTTTCATTGCTGTTTTGCTACTTTATTGGTTTGCCAACCATCGTGCTTCATTACTAGTAGACCATGTTACGGTCCTGGCCATATGTGTTGTTTTTATTTTCTTTTTCTTATAGGTGCCCTGCCTGATTGGCTGGATTGGGGGGCAGTACAGGAAGCTGATTGGTCCATCCTACACTTCCTGGAGTTTTAAAAGTACGGTTCCCAACAGCTAGCGAGGCTCTTTCTGGCATCAGCACCTGTTTGCTGTTCTTGGTTTCCAAACCTTATTTAGCATTTTTGAATTGTTAGGTTTTGTGCCGTGGTTTTGTTTATAAATTGTATATTTTGTAAATAGTAATAAATCTGTAGGGGTGAACTGCCATTTTCTTTGGACTGTTTTCACATTAGGGAGTTAGGGTTAGCGACTGTCTTTTGGTTTGTTTCTTTCTATCAGGCTAGCTAGCACTTTCTGTGGGAAATGGCTTATTTTGTTTATTATGTTGGCCTTGGTTCGCCCTGAGTTGTAGTGTCATGTTTTGTTTGACACTTTCTTTCGTTTAAAATAAATATCATTCTGTTGGAACATCTCGATCCTGGATTTTGGTTTGGGGATCGGAGAGGGAACATGCAAATTTATCTTTGTATGTTTCACCCTGACCCCCTAGACAGGGGCGTAACAGACCAGTACAGTTATAGTACTTTGTACGTTGCCACATTTATCTTCTTCTTAGCAAGTGTCATGCATTCTGCTTCTCTAGCGTTTTTAAGAGCTGTTGATGATGTCAAATGCATGTTACGGCCAAACCGCTCTCTAAGCGCCCGATCTCGTCCGATCTCGGCAGCCAAATAGAGCCGGGCCTGGTTAGTACTTGGTAGGAAGACCGCCTGGGAATACCAGGTGCTGTAAGCTTTTTTGCTTGGGTTTACGGGCAGCACAAGCTGGTGTTACTGCCTATTTATTCATAGAAATTGTTATATATTTTCATCAAATTTTGTTCTTTCATTGCTGTTTTGCTACTTTATTGGTTTGTCAACCATCGTGCTTCATTACTAATAGACCATGTTACGGTCCTGGCCATATGTGTTGTTTTTATTTTCTTGTTCTTATAGGTGCCCTGCCTGATTGGCCGGATTTGGGGGAAGTACAGGAAGCTGATTGGTCCATCCTACACTTCCTGGAGTTTTAAAAGTACGGTTCCCAACAGCTAGCGAGGCTCTTTCTGGCATCAGCACCTGTTTGCTGTTCTTGGTTTCTAAACCTTATTTAGCATTTTTGAATTGTTAGGTTTTGTGCCGTGGTTTTGTTTATAAATTGTATATTTTGTAAATAGTATTAAATCTGTAGGGGTGAACTGCCATTTTCTTTGGACTGTTTTCACATTAGGGAGTTAGGGTTAGTGACTGTCTTTTGGTTTGTTTATTTCTATCAGGCTAGCTAGCACTTTCTGTGGGAAATGGGTTATTTTGTTTATTATGTTGGCCTTGGTTCGCCCTGAGTTGTAGTGTCATGTTTTGTTTGACACTTTCTTTCGTTTAAAATAAATATCATTCTGTTGGAACATCTCGATCCTGGATTTTGGTTTGGGGATCGGAGAGGGAACATGCTAATTTATCTTTGTATGTTGCACCCTGACCCCCTAGACAGGGGCGTAACAGACCAGTACAGTTATAGTACTTTGTACTTTGCCACATTTATCTTCTTCTTAGCAAGTGTCATGCATTCTGCTTCTCTAGCGTTTTTAAGAGCTGTTGATGATGTCAAATGCAGCTTACGGCCACACCACTCTCTAAGCGCCCGATCTCGTCCGATCTCGGCAGCCAAATTGGGCCGGGCCTGGTTAGTACTTGGTAGGAAGACCGCCTGGGAATACCAGGTGCTGTAAGCTTTTTTGCTTGGGTTTACGGGCAGCACAAGCTGGTGTTACTGCCTATTTATTCATAGAAATTGTTCTATATTTTCATCAAATTTTGTTCTTTCATTGCTGTTTTGCTACTTTATTGGTTTGTCAACCATCGTGCTTCATTACTAATAGACCATGTTACGGTCCTGGCCATATGTGTTGTTTTTATTTTCTTGTTCTTATAGGTGCCCTGCCTGATTGGCCGGATTGGGGGGCAGTACAGGAGGCTGATTGGTCCATCCTACACTTGCTGGAGTTTTAAAAGTACGGTTCCCAACAGCTAGCGAGGCTCTTTCTGGCATCAGCACCTGTTTGCTGTTCTTGGTTTCCAAACCTTATTTAGCATTTTTGAATTGTTAGGTTTTGTGCCGTGGTTTTGTTTATAAATTGTATATTTTGTAAATAGTATTAAATCTGTAGGGGTGGACTGCCATTTTTCTTTTGATTGTTTTCTCTTGTTTTCACATTAGGGAGTTAGGGTTAGCGACTGTCTTTTGGTTTGTTTATTTCTATCAGGCTAGCTAGCACTTTCTGTGGGAAATGGCTTATTTTGTTTATTATGTTGGCCTTGGTTCGCCCTGAGTTGTAGTGTCATGTTTTGTTTGACACTTTCTTTCGTTTAAAATAAATATCATTCTGTTGGAACATCTCGATCCTGGATTTTGGTTTGGGGATCGGAGAGGGAACATGCTAATTTATCTTTGTATGTTGCACCCTGACCCCCTAGAAAGGGGCGTAACAGACCAGTACAGTTATAGTAGTTTGTACTTTGCCACATTTATCTTCTTCTTAGCAAGTGTCATGCATTCTGCTTCTCCAGCGTTTTTAAGAGCTGTTGATGATATCAAATGCAGCTTACGGCCACACCGCTCTCTAAGCGCCCGATCTCGTCCGATCTCGGCAGCCAAATAGGGCCGGGCCTGGTTAGTACTTGGTAGGAAGACTGCCTGGGAATACCAGGTGCTGTAAGCTTTTTTGCTTGGGTTTACGGGCAGCTCAAGCTGGTGTTGCTGCCTATTTATTCATAGAAATTGTTCTATATTTTCATCAAATTTTGTTCTTTCATTGCTGTTTTGCTACTTTATTGGTTTGTCAACCATCGTGCTTCATTACTAGTAGACCATGTTACGGTCCTGGCCATATGTGTTGTTTTTATTTTCTTGTTCTTATAGGTGCCGTGCCTGATTGGCCGGATTTGGGGGAAGTACAGGAAGCTGATTGGTCCATCCTACACTTCCTGGAGTTTTAAATGTACGGTTCCCAACAGCTAGCGAGGCTCTTTCTGGCAGCAGCACCTGTTTGCTGTTCTTGGTTTCCAAATCTTATTTAGCATTTTTGAATTGTTAGGTTTTGTGCCGTGGTTTTGTTTATAAATTGTATATTTTGTAAATAGTATTAAATCTGTAGGGGTGGACTGCCATTTTCTTTTGATTGTTTTCTCTTGTTTTCACATTAGGGAGTTAGGGTTAGCGACTGTCTTTTGGTTTGTTTATTTCTATCAGGCTAGCTAGCACTTTCTGTGGGAAATGGCTTATTTTGTTTATTATGTTGGCCTTGGTTCGCCCTGAGTTGTAGTGTCATGTTTTGTTTGACACTTTCTTTCGTTTAAAATAAATATCATTCTGTTGGAACATCTCGATCCTGGATTTTGGTTTGGGGATCGGAGAGGGAACATGCTAATTTATCTTTGTATGTTGCACCCTGACCCCCTAGACAGGGGCGTAACAGACCAGTACAGTTATAGTACTTTGTACTTTGCCACATTTATCTTCTTCTTAGCAAGTGTCATGCATTCTGCTTCTCTAGCGTTTTTAAGAGCTGTTGATGATGTCAAATGCAGCTTACGACCACACCGCTCTCTAAGCGCCCGATCTCGTCCGATCTCGGCAGCCAAATAGGGCCGGGCCTGGTTAGTACTTGGTTGGAAGACCGCCTGGGAATACCAGGTGCTGTAAGCTTTTTTGCTTGGGTTTACGGGCAGCACAAGCTGGTGTTACTGCCTATTTATTCATAGAAATTGTTCTATATTTTCATCAAATTTTGTTCCTTCATTGCTGTTTTGCTACTTTATTGGTTTGCCAACCATCGTGCTTCATTACTAGTAGACCATGTTACGGTCCTGGCCATATGTGTTGTTTTTATTTTCTTGTTCTTATAAGTGCCCTGCCTGATTGGCTGGATTGGGGGGCAGTACAGGAAGCTGATTGGTCCATCCTACACTTCCTGGAGTTTTAAAAGTACGGTTCCCAACAGCTAGCGAGGCTCTTTCTGGCATAGGCACCTGTTTGCTGTTCTTGGTTTCCAAACCTTATTTAGCATTTTTGAATTGTTAGGTTTTGTGCCGTGGTTTTGTTTATAAATTGTATATTTTGTAAATAGTATTAAATCTGTAGGGGTGAACTGCCATTTTCTTTGGACTGTTTTCACATTAGGGAGTTAGGGTTAGCGACTGTCTTTTGGTTTGTTTATTTCTATCAGGCTAGCTAGCACTTTCTGTGGGAAATGGGTTATTTTGTTTATTATGTTGGCCTTGGTTCGCCCTGAGTTGTAGTGTCATGTTTTGTTTGACACTTTCTTTCGTTTAAAATAAATATCATTCTGTTGGAACATCTCGATCCTGGATTTTGGTTTGGGGATCGGAGAGGGAACATGCTAATTTATCTTTGTATGTTGCACCCTGACCCCCTAGAAAGGGGCGTAACAGACCAGTACAGTTATAGTACTTTGTACTTTGACACATTTATCTTCTTCTTAGCAAGTGTCATGCATTCTGCTTCTCCAGCGTTTTTAAGAGCTGTTGATGATATCAAATGCATGTTACGGCCACACCGCTCTCTAAGCGCCCGATCTCGTCCGATCTCGGCAGCCAAATAGGGCCGGGCCTGGTTAGTACTTGGTAGGAAGACCGCCTGGGAATACCAGGTGCTGTAAGCTTTTTTGCTTGGGTTTACGGGCAGCTCAAGCTGGTGTTACTGCCTATTTATTCATAGAAATTGTTCTATATTTTCATCAAATTTTGTTCTTTCATTGCTGTTTTGCTACTTTATTGGTTTGTCAACCATCATGCTTCATTACTAGTAGACCATGTTACGGTCCTGGCCATATGTGTTGTTTTTATTTTCTTGTTCTTATAGGTGCCCTGCCTGATTGGCCGGATTTGGGGGAAGTACAGGATGCTGATTGGTCCATCCTACACTTCCTGGAGTTTTAAATGTACGGTTCCCAACAGCTAGCGAGGCTCTTTCTGGCAGCAGCACCTGTTTGTTGTTCTTGGTTTCCAAATCTTATTTAGCATTTTTGAATTGTTAGGTTTTGTGCCGTGGTTTTGTTTATAAATTGTATATTTTGTAAATAGTATTAAATCTGTAGGGGTGGACTGCCATTTTCTTTTGATTGTTTTCTCTTGTTTTCACATTAGGGAGTTAGGGTTAGCGACTATCTTTTGGTTTGTTTATTTCTATCAGGCTAGCTAGCACTTTCTGTGGGAAATGGCTTATTTTGTTTATTATGTTGGCCTTGGTTCGCCCTGAGTTGTAGTGTCATGTTTTGTTTGACACTTTCTTTCGTTTAAAATAAATATCATTCTGTTGGAACATCTCAATCCTGGATTTTGGTTTGAGGATCGGAGAGGGAACATGCAAATTTATCTTTGTATGTTTCACCCTGACCCCCTAGACAGGGGCGTAACAGACCAGTACAGTTATAGTACTTTGTACTTTGCCACATTTATCTTCTTCTTAGCAAGTGTCATGCATTCTGCTTCTCTAGCGTTTTTAAGAGCTGTTGATAATGTCAAATGCAGCTTACGGCCACACCGCTCTGTAAGCGCCCGATCTCGTCCGATCTCGGCAGCCAAATAGAGCCGGGCCTGGTTAGTACTTGGTAGGAAGACCGCCTGGGAATACCAGGTGCTGTAAGCTTTTTTGCTTGGGTTTACAGGCAGCACAAGCTGGTGTTACTGCCTATTTATTCATAGAAATTGTTCTATATTTTCATCAAATTTTGTTCTTTCATTGCTGTTTTGCTACTTTATTGGTTTGCCAACCATCGTGCTTCATTACTAGTAGACCATGTTACGGTCCTGGCCATATGTGTTGTTTTTATTTTGTTGTTCTTATAGGTGCCCTGCCTGATTGGCCGGATTGGGGGGCAGTACAGGAAGCTGATTGGTCCATCCTACACTTCCTGGAGTTTTAAAAGTACGGTTCCCAACAGCTAGCGAGGCTCTTTCTGGCATCAGCACCTGTTTGCTGTTCTTGGTTTCCAAACCTTATTTAGCATTTTTGAATTGTTAGGTTTTGTGCCGTGGTTTTGTTTATAAATTGTATATTTTGTAAATAGTATTAAATCTGTAGGGGTGAACTGCCATTTTCTTTGGACTGTTTTCACATTAGGGAGTTAGGGTTAGCGACTGTCTTTTGGTTTGTTTATTTCTATCAGGCTAGCTAGCACTTTCTGTGGGAAATGGCTTATTTTGTTTATTATGTTGGCCTTGGTTCGCCCTGAGTTGTAGTGTCATGTTTTGTTTGACACTTTCTTTCGTTTAAAATAAATATCATTCTGTTGGAACATCTCGATCCTGGATTTTGGTTTGGGGATCGGAGAGGGAACATGCTAATTTATCTTTGTATGTTGCACCCTGACCCCCTAGAAAGGGGCGTAACAGACCAGTACAGTTATAGTACTTTGTACTTTGCCACATTTATCTTCTTCTTAGCAAGTGTCATGCATTCTGCTTCTCCAGCGTTTTTAAGAGCTGTTGATGATATCAAATGCAGCTTACGGCCACACCGCTCTCTAAGCGCCCGATCTCGTCCGATCTCGGCAGCCAAATAGAGCCGGGCCTGGTTAGTACTTGGTAGGAAGACCGCCTGGGAATACCAGGTGCTGTAAGCTTTTTTGCTTGGGTTTACGGGCAGCACAAGCTGGTGTTACTGCCTATTTATTCATAGAAATTGTTCTATATTTTCATCAAATTTTGTTCTTTCATTGCTGTTTTGCTACTTTATTGGTTTGCCAACCATCGTGCTTCATTACTAGTAGACCATGTTACGGTCCTGGCCATATGTGTTGTTTTTATTTTCTTGTTCTTATAGGTGCCCTGCCTGATTGGCTGGATTGGGGGGCAGTACAGGAAGCTGATTGGTCCATCCTACACTTCCTGGAGTTTTAAAAGTACGGTTCCCAACAGCTACTGAGGCTCTTTCTGGCAGCAGCACCTGTTTGCTGTTCTTGGTTTCCAAACCTTATTTAGCATTTTTGAATTGTTAGGTTTTGTGCCGTGGTTTTGTTTATAAATTGTATATTTTGTAAATAGTATTAAATCTGTAGGGGTGGACTGCCATTTTCTTTTGATTGTTTTCTCTTGTTTTCACATTAGGGAGTTAGGGTTAGCGACTATCTTTTGGTTTGTTTATTTCTATCAGGCTAGCTAGCACTTTCTGTGGGAAATGGCTTATTTTGTTTATTATGTTGGCCTTGGTTCGCCCTGAGTTGTAGTGTCATGTTTTGTTTGACACTTTCTTTCGTTTAAAATAAATATCATTCTGTTGGAACATCTCAATCCTGGATTTTGGTTTGAGGATCGGAGAGGGAACATGCAAATTTATCTTTGTATGTTTCACCCTGACCCCCTAGACAGGGGCGTAACAGACCAGTACAGTTATAGTACTTTGTACTTTGCCACATTTATCTTCTTCTTAGCAAGTGTCATGCATTCTGCTTCTCTAGCGTTTTTAAGAGCTGTTGATAATGTCAAATGCAGCTTACGGCCACACCGCTCTGTAAGCGCCCGATCTCGTCCGATCTCGGCAGCCAAATAGAGCCGGGCCTGGTTAGTACTTGGTAGGAAGACCGCCTGGGAATACCAGGTGCTGTAAGCTTTTTTGCTTGGGTTTACAGGCAGCACAAGCTGGTGTTACTGCCTATTTATTCATAGAAATTGTTCTATATTTTCATCAAATTTTGTTCTTTCATTGCTGTTTTGCTACTTTATTGGTTTGCCAACCATCGTGCTTCATTACTAGTAGACCATGTTACGGTCCTGGCCATATGTGTTGTTTTTATTTTCTTGTTCTTATAGGTGCCCTGCCTGATTGGCCGGATTGGGGGGCAGTACAGGAAGCTGATTGGTCCATCCTACACTTCCTGGAGTTTTAAAAGTACGGTTCCCAACAGCTAGCGAGGCTCTTTCTGGCATCAGCACCTGTTTGCTGTTCTTGGTTTCCAAACCTTATTTAGCATTTTTGAATTGTTAGGTTTTGTGCCGTGGTTTTGTTTATAAATTGTATATTTTGTAAATAGTATTAAATCTGTAGGGGTGAACTGCCATTTTCTTTGGACTGTTTTCACATTAGGGAGTTAGGGTTAGCGACTGTCTTTTGGTTTGTTTATTTCTATCAGGCTAGCTAGCACTTTCTGTGGGAAATGGCTTATTTTGTTTATTATGTTGGCCTTGGTTCGCCCTGAGTTGTAGTGTCATGTTTTGTTTGACACTTTCTTTCGTTTAAAATAAATATCATTCTGTTGGAACATCTCGATCCTGGATTTTGGTTTGGGGATCGGAGAGGGAACATGCTAATTTATCTTTGTATGTTGCACCCTGACCCCCTAGAAAGGGGCGTAACAGACCAGTACAGTTATAGTACTTTGTACTTTGCCACATTTATCTTCTTCTTAGCAAGTGTCATGCATTCTGCTTCTCCAGCGTTTTTAAGAGCTGTTGATGATATCAAATGCAGCTTACGGCCACACCGCTCTCTAAGCGCCCGATCTCGTCCGATCTCGGCAGCCAAATAGAGCCGGGCCTGGTTAGTACTTGGTAGGAAGACCGCCTGGGAATACCAGGTGCTGTAAGCTTTTTTGCTTGGGTTTACGGGCAGCACAAGCTGGTGTTACTGCCTATTTATTCATAGAAATTGTTCTATATTTTCATCAAATTTTGTTCTTTCATTGCTGTTTTGCTACTTTATTGGTTTGCCAACCATCGTGCTTCATTACTAGTAGACCATGTTACGGTCCTGGCCATATGTGTTGTTTTTATTTTCTTGTTCTTATAGGTGCCCTGCCTGATTGGCTGGATTGGGGGGCAGTACAGGAAGCTGATGGTCCATCCTACACTTCCTGGAGTTTTAAAAGTACGGTTCCCAACAGCTAGCGAGGCTCTTTCTGGCAGCAGCACCTGTTTGCTGTTCTTGGTTTCCAAATCTTATTTAGCATTTTTGAATTGTTAGGTTTTGTGCCGTGGTTTTGTTTATAAATTGTATATTTTGTAAATAGTATTAAATCTGTAGGGGTGGACTGCCATTTTCTTTTGATTGTTTTCTCTTGTTTTCACATTAGGGAGTTAGGGTTAGCGACTATCTTTTGGTTTGTTTATTTCTATCAGGCTAGCTAGCACTTTCTGTGGGAAATGGCTTATTTTGTTTATTATGTTGGCCTTGGTTCGCCCTGAGTTGTAGTGTCATGTTTTGTTTGACACTTTCTTTCGTTTAAAATAAATATCATTCTGTTGGAACATCTCGATTCTGGATTTTGGTTTGAGGATCGGAGAGGGAACATGCAAATTTATCTTTGTATGTTGCACCCTGACCCCCTAGACAGGGGCGTAACAGACCAGTACAGTTATAGTACTTTGTACTTTGCCACATTTATCTTCTTCTTAGCAAGTGTCATGCATTCTGCTTCTCCAGCGTTTTTAAGAGCTGTTGATGATGTCAAATGCAGCTTACGGCCACACCGCTCTCTGAGCGCCCGATCTCGTCCGATCTCGGCAGCCAAATAGGGCCGGGCCTGGTTAGTACTTGGTAGGAAGACCGCCTGGGAATACCAGGTGCTGTAAGCTTTTTTTGCTTGGGTTTACGGGCAGCACAAGTTGGTGTTACTGCCTATTTATTCAAAGAAATTGTTCTATATTTTCATCAAATTTTGTTCTTTCATTGCTGTTTTGCTACTTTATTGGTTTGTCAACCATCGTGCTTCATTACTAGTAGACCATGTTACGGTCCTGGCCATATGTGTTGTTTTTATTTTCTTGTTCTTATAGGTGCCCTGCCTGATTGGCCGGATTGGGGGGCAGTACAGGAAGCTGATTGGTCCATCCTACACTTCCTGGAGTTTTAAAAGTACGGTTCCCAACAGCTAGCGAGGCTCTTTCTGGCATCAGCACCTGTTTGCTGTTCTTGGTTTCCAAACCTTATTTAGCATTTTTGAATTGTTAGGTTTTGTGCCGTGGTTTTGTTTATAAATTGTATATTTTGTAAATAGTATTAAATCTGTAGGGGTGAACTGCCATTTTCTTTGGACTGTTTTCACATTAGGGAGTTAGGGTTAGCGACTGTCTTTTGGTTTGTTTATTTCTATCAGGCTAGCTAGCACTTTCTGTGGGAAATGGCTTATTTTGTTTATTATGTTGGCCTTGGTTCGCCCTGAGTTGTAGTGTCATGTTTTGTTTGACACTTTCTTTCGTTTAAAATAAATATCATTCTGTTGGAACATCTCGATCCTGGATTTTGGTTTGGGGATCGGAGAGGGAACATGCTAATTTATCTTTGTATGTTGCACCCTGACCCCCTAGAAAGGGGCGTAACAGACCAGTACAGTTATAGTACTTTGTACTTTGCCACATTTATCTTCTTCTTAGCAAGTGTCATGCATTCTGCTTCTCCAGCGTTTTTAAGAGCTGTTGATGATATCAAATGCAGCTTACGGCCACACCGCTCTCTAAGCGCCCGATCTCGTCCGATCTCGGCAGCCAAATAGAGCCGGGCCTGGTTAGTACTTGGTAGGAAGACCGCCTGGGAATACCAGGTGCTGTAAGCTTTTTTGCTTGGGTTTACGGGCAGCACAAGCTGGTGTTACTGCCTATTTATTCATAGAAATTGTTCTATATTTTCATCAAATTTTGTTCTTTCATTGCTGTTTTGCTACTTTATTGGTTTGCCAACCATCGTGCTTCATTACTAGTAGACCATGTTACGGTCCTGGCCATATGTGTTGTTTTTATTTTCTTGTTCTTATAGGTGCCCTGCCTGATTGGCTGGATTGGGGGGCAGTACAGGAAGCTGATTGGTCCATCCTACACTTCCTGGAGTTTTAAAAGTATGGTTCCCAACAGCTAGCGAGGCTCTTTCTGGCATCAGCACCTGTTTGCTGTTCTTGGTTTCCAAACCTTATTTAGCATTTTTGAATTGTTAGGTTTTGTGCCGTGGTTTTGTTTATAAATTGTATATTTTGTAAATAGTATTAAATCTGTAGGGGTGGACTGCCATTTTTCTTTTGATTGTTTTCTCTTGTTTTCACATTAGGGAGTTAGGGTTAGCGACTGTCTTTTGGTTTGTTTCTTTCTATCAGGCTAGCTAGCACTTTCTGTGGGAAATGGCTTATTTTGTTTATTATGTTGGCCTTGGTTCGCCCTGAGTTGTAGTGTCATGTTTTGTTTGACACTTTCTTTCGTTTAAAATAAATATCATTCTGTTGGAACATCTCAATCCTGGATTTTGGTTTGGGGATCGGAGAGGGAACATGCAAATTTATCTTTGTATGTTTCACCCTGACCCCCTAGACAGGGGCGTAACAGACCAGTACAGTTATAGTACTTTGTACTTTGCCACATTTATCTTCTTCTTAGCAAGTGTCATGCATTCTGCTTCTCTAGCGTTTTTAAGAGCTGTTGATGATGTCAAATGCATGTTACGGCCACACCGCTCTCTAAGCGCCCGATCTCGTCCGATCTCGGCAGCCAAATAGGGCCGGGCCTGGTTAGTACTTGGTAGGAAGACCGCCTGGGAATACCAGGTGCTGTAAGCTTTTTTGCTTGGGTTTACGGGCAGCTCAAGCTGGTGTTACTGCCTATTTATTCATAGAAATTGTTCTATATTTTCATCAAATTTTGTTCTTTCATTGCTGTTTTGCAACTTTATTGGTTTGCCAACCATCGTGCTTCATTACTAGTAGACCATGTTACGGTCCTGGCCATATGTGTTGTTTTTATTTTCTTGTTCTTATAGGTGCCCTGCCTGATTGGCCGGATTGGGGGGCAGTACAGGAGGCTGATTGGTCCATCCTACACTTGCTGGAGTTTTAAAAGTACGGTTCCCAACAGCTAGCGAGGCTCTTTCTGGCATCAGCACCTGTTTGCTGTTCTTGGTTTCCAAACCTTATTTAGCATTTTTGAATTGTTATGTTTTGTGCCGTGGTTTTGTTTATAAATTGTGTATTTTGTAAATAGTATTAAATCTGTAGGGGTGAACAGCCATTTTCTTTTGATTGTTTTCTCTTGTTTTCACATTAGGCAGTTAGGGTTAGCGACTGTCTTTTGGTTTGTTTATTTCTATCAGGCTAGCTAGCACTTTCTGTGGGAAATGGCTTATTTTGTTTATTATGTTGGCCTTGGTTCGCCCTGAGTTGTAGTGTCATGTTTTGTTTGACACTTTCTTTCGTTTAAAATAAATATCATTCTGTTGGAACATCTCGATCCTGGATTTTGGTTTGGGGATCGGAGAGGGAACATGCTAATTTATCTTTGTATGTTGCACCCTGAGCCCCTAGACAGGGGCGTAACAGACCAGTACAGTTATAGTACTTTGTACTTTGCCACATTTATCTTCTTCTTAGCAAGTGTCATGCATTCTGCTTCTCCAGCGTTTTTAAGAGCTGTTGATGATGTCAAATGCAGCTTACGGCCACACCGCTCTCTAAGCGCCCGATCTCGTCCGATCTCGGCAGCCAAATAGAGCCGGGCCTGGTTAGTACTTGGTAGGAAGACCGCCTGGGAATACCAGGTGCTGTAAGCTTTTTTGCTTGGGTTTACGGGCAGCACAAGCTGGTGTTACTGCCTATTTATTCATAGAAATTGTTCTATATTTTCATCAAATTTTGTTCTTTCATTGCTGTTTTGTTACTTTATTGGTTTGCCAACCATCGTGCTTCATTACTAGTAGACCATGTTACGGTCCTGGCCATATGTGTTGTTTTTATTTTCTTGTTCTTATAGGTGCCCTGCCTGATTGGCCGGATTGGGGGGCAGTACAGGAAGCTGATTGGTCCATCCTACACTTCATGGAGTTTTAAAAGTACGGTTCCCAACAGCTAGCGAGGCTTTTTCTGGCATCAGCACCTGTTTGCTGTTCTTGGTTTCCAAACCTTATTTAGCATTTTTGAATTGTTAGGTTTTGTGCCGTGGTTTTGTTTATAAATTGTATATTTTGTAAATAGTATTAAATCTGTAGGGGTGGACTGCCATTTTTCTTTTGATTGTTTTCTCTTGTTTTCACATTAGGGAGTTAGGGTTAGCGACTGTCTTTTGGTTTGTTTATTTCTATCAGGCTAGCTAGCACTTTCTGTGGGAAATGGCTTATTTTGTTTATTATGTTGGCCTTGGTTCGCCCTGAGTTGTAGTGTCATGTTTTGTTTGACACTTTCTTTCGTTTAAAATAAATATCATTCTGTTGGAACATCTCAATCCTGGATTTTGGTTTGGGGATCGGAGAGGGAACATGCAAATTTATCTTTGTATGTTTCACCCTGACCCCCTAGACAGGGGCGTAACAGACCAGTACAGTTATAGTACTTTGTACTTTGCCACATTTATCTTCTTCTTAGCAAGTGTCATGCATTCTGCTTCTCTAGCGTTTTTAAGAGCTGTTGATGATGTCAAATGCATGTTACGGCCACACCGCTCTCTAAGCGCCCGATCTCGTCCGATCTCGGCAGCCAAATAGGGCCGGGCCTGGTTAGTACTTGGTAGGTAGACCGCCTGGGAATACCAGGTGCTGTAAGCTTTTTTGCTTGGGTTTACGGGCAGCACAAGCTGGTGTTACTGCCTATTTATTCATAGAAATTGTTCTATATTTTCATCAAATTTTGTTCTTTCATTGCTGTTTTGTTACTTTATTGGTTTGCCAACCATCGTGCTTCATTACTAGTAGACCATGTTACGGTCCTGGCCATATGTGTTGTTTTTATTTTCTTGTTCTTATAGGTGCCCTGCCTGATTGGCTGGATTGGGGGGCAGTACAGGAAGCTGATTGGTCCATCCTACACTTGCTGGAGTTTTAAAAGTACGGTTCCCAACAGCTAGCGAGGCTCTTTCTGGCATCAGCACCTGTTTGCTGTTCTTGGTTTCCAAACCTTATTTAGCATTTTTGAATTGTTAGGTTTTGTGCCGTGGTTTTGTTTATAAATTGTATATTTTGTAAATAGTATTAAATCTGTAGGGGTGGACTGCCATTTTTCTTTTGATTGTTTTCTCTTGTTTTCACATTAGGGAGTTAGGGTTAGCGACTGTCTTTTGGTTTTTTTTCTTTCTATCAGGCTAGCTAGCACTTTCTGTGGGAAATGGCTTATTTTGTTTATTATGTTGGCCTTGGTTCGCCCTGAGTTGTAGTGTCATGTTTTGTTTGACACTTTCTTTCGTTTAAAATAAATATCATTCTGTTGGAACATCTCAATCCTGGATTTTGGTTTGGGGATCGGAGAGGGAACATGCAAATTTATCTTTGTATGTTTCACCCTGACCCCCTAGACAGGGGCGTAACAGACCAGTACAGTTATAGTACTTTGTACTTTGCCACATTTATCTTCTTCTTAGCAAGTGTCATGCATTCTGCTTCTCTAGCGTTTTTAAGAGCTGTTGATGATGTCAAATGCATGTTACGGCCACACCGCTCTCTAAGCTCCCGATCTCGTCCGATCTCGGCAGCCAAATAGGGCCGGGCCTGGTTAGTACTTGGTAGGAAGACCGCCTGGGAATACCAGGTGCTGTAAGCTTTTTTGCTTGGGTTTACGGGCAGCACAAGCTGGTGTTACTGCCTATTTATTCATAGAAATTGTTCTATATTTTCATCAAATTTTGTTCTTTCATTGCTGTTTTGCTACTTTATTGGTTTGTCAACCATTGTGCTTCATTACTAATAGACCATGTTACGGTCCTGGCCATATGTGTTGTTTTTATTTTCTTGTTCTTATAGGTGCCCTGCCTGATTGGCCGGATTTGGGGGAAGTACAGGAAGCTGATTGGTCCATCCCACACTTCCTGGAGTTTTAAAAGTACGGTTCCCAACAGCTAGCGAGGCTCTTTCTGGCAGCAGCACCTGTTTGCTGTTCTTGCTTTCCAAACCTTATTTAGCATTTTTGAATTGTTAGGTTTTGTGCCGTGGTTTTGTTTATAAATTGTATATTTTGTAAATAGTATTAAATCTGTAGGGGTGGACTGCCATTTTCTTTTGATCGTTTTCACATTAGGGAGTTAGGGTTAGCGACTGTCTTTTGGTTTGTTTATTTCTATCAGGCTAGCTAGCACTTTCTGTGGGAAATGGCTTATTTTGTTTATTATGTTGGCCTTGGTTCGCCCTGAGTTGTAGTGTCATGTTTTGTTTGACACTTTCTTTCGTTTAAAATAAATATCATTCTGTTGGAACATCTCGATCCTGGATTTTGGTTTGGGGATCGGAGAGGGAACATGCTAATTTATCTTTGTATGTTGCACCCTGAGCCCCTAGACAGGGGCGTAACAGACCAGTACAGTTATAGTACTTTGTACTTTGCCACATTTATCTTCTTCTTAGCAAGTGTCATGCATTCTGCTTCTCCAGCGTTTTTAAGAGCTGTTGATGATGTCAAATGCAGCTTACGACCACACCGCTCTCTAAGCGCCCGATCTCGCCCGATCTCGGCAGCCAAATAGAGCCGGGCCTGGTTAGTACTTGGTAGGAAGACCGCCTGGGAATACCAGGTGCTGTAAGCTTTTTTGCTTGGGTTTACGGGCAGCACAAGCTGGTGTTACTGCCTATTTATTCATAGAAATTGTTCTATATTTTCATCAAATTTTGTTCTTTCATTGCTGTTTTGCTACTTTATTGGTTTGCCAACCATCGTGCTTCATTACTAGTAGACCATGTTACGGTCCTGGCCATATGTGTTGTTTTTATTTTCTTGTTCTTATAGGTGCCCTGCCTGATTGGCCGGATTGGGGGGCAGTACAGGAAGCTGATTGGTCCATCCTACACTTCCTGGAGTTTTAAAAGTACGGTTCCCAACAGCTAGCGAGGCTCTTTCTGGCATCAGCACCTGTTTGCTGTTCTTGGTTTCTAAACCTTATTTAGCATTTTTGAATTGTTAGGTTTTGTGCCGTGGTTTTGTTTATAAATTGTATATTTTGTAAATAGTATTAAATCTGTAGGGGTGAACAGCCATTTTCTTTTGATTGTTTTCTCTTGTTTTCACATTAGGGAGTTAGGGTTAGCGACTGTCTTTTGGTTTGTTTATTTCTATCAGGCTAGCTAGCACTTTCTGTGGGAAATGGCTTATTTTGTTTATTATGTTGGCCTTGGTTCGCCCTGAGTTGTTGTGTCAATTTTTGTTTGACACTTTCTTTCGTTTAAAATAAATATCATTCTGTTGGAACATCTCGATCCTGGATTTTGGTTTGGGGATCGGAGAGGGAACATGTTAATTTATCTTTGTATGTTGCACCCTGACCCCCTAGACAGGGGCGTAACAGACCAGTACAGTTATAGTACTTTGTACTTTGCCACATTTATCTTCTTCTTAGCAAGTGTCATGCATTCTGCTTCTCTAGCGTTTTTAAGAGCTGTTGATGATGTCAAATGCAGCTTACGACCACACCGCTCTCTAAGCGCCCGATCTCGTCCGATCTCGGCAGCCAAATAGGGCCGGGCCTGGTTAGTACTTGGTTGGAAGACCGCCTGGGAATACCAGGTGCTGTAAGCTTTTTTGCTTGGGTTTACGGGCAGCACAAGCTGGTGTTACTGCCTATTTATTCATAGAAATTGTTCTATATTTTCATCAAATTTTGTTCCTTCATTGCTGTTTTGCTACTTTATTGGTTTGCCAACCATCGTGCTTCATTACTAGTAGACCATGTTACGGTCCTGGCCATATGTGTTGTTTTTATTTTCTTGTTCTTATAAGTGCCCTGCCTGATTGGCTGGATTGGGGGGCAGTACAGGAAGCTGATTGGTCCATCCTACACTTCCTGGAGTTTTAAAAGTACGGTTCCCAACAGCTAGCGAGGCTCTTTCTGGCATCAGCACCTGTTTGCTGTTCTTGGTTTCCAAACCTTATTTAGCATTTTTGAATTGTTAGGTTTTGTGCCGTGGTTTTGTTTATAAATTGTATATTTTGTAAATAGTATTAAATCTGTAGGGGTGAACTGCCATTTTCTTTGGACTGTTTTCACATTAGGGAGTTAGGGTTAGCGACTGTCTTTTGGTTTGTTTATTTCTATCAGGCTAGCTAGCACTTTCTGTGGGAAATGGCTTATTTTGTTTATTATGTTGGCCTTGGTTCGCCCTGAGTTGTAGTGTCATGTTTTGTTTGACACTTTCTTTCGTTTAAAATAAATATCATTCTGTTGGAACATCTCGATCCTGGATTTTGGTTTGGGGATCGGCGAGGGAACATGCTAATTTATCTTTGTATGTTGCACCCTGACCCCCTAGAAAGGGGCGTAACAGACCAGTACAGTTATAGTACTTTGTACTTTGACACATTTATCTTCTTCTTAGCAAGTGTCATGCATTCTGCTTCTCCAGCGTTTTTAAGAGCTGTTGATGATATCAAATGCATGTTACGGCCACACCGCTCTCTAAGCGCCCGATCTCGTCCGATCTCGGCAGCCAAATAGGGCCGGGCCTGGTTAGTACTTGGTAGGAAGACCGCCTGGGAATACCAGGTGCTGTAAGCTTTTTTGCTTGGGTTTACGGGCAGCTCAAGCTGGTGTTACTGCCTATTTATTCATAGAAATTGTTCTATATTTTCATCAAATTTTGTTCTTTCATTGCTGTTTTGCTACTTTATTGGTTTGTCAACCATCATGCTTCATTACTAGTAGACCATGTTACGGTCCTGGCCATATGTGTTGTTTTTATTTTCTTGTTCTTATAGGTGCCCTGCCTGATTGGCCGGATTTGGGGGAAGTACAGGATGCTGATTGGTCCATCCTACACTTCCTGGAGTTTTAAATGTACGGTTCCCAACAGCTAGCGAGGCTCTTTCTGGCAGCAGCACCTGTTTGTTGTTCTTGGTTTCCAAATCTTATTTAGCATTTTTGAATTGTTAGGTTTTGTGCCGTGGTTTTGTTTATAAATTGTATATTTTGTAAATAGTATTAAATCTGTAGGGGTGGACTGCCATTTTCTTTTGATTGTTTTCTCTTGTTTTCACATTAGGGAGTTAGGGTTAGCGACTATCTTTTGGTTTGTTTATTTCTATCAGGCTAGCTAGCACTTTCTGTGGGAAATGGCTTATTTTGTTTATTATGTTGGCCTTGGTTCGCCCTGAGTTGTAGTGTCATGTTTTGTTTGACACTTTCTTTCGTTTAAAATAAATATCATTCTGTTGGAACATCTCAATCCTGGATTTTGGTTTGAGGATCGGAGAGGGAACATGCAAATTTATCTTTGTATGTTTCACCCTGACCCCCTAGACAGGGGCGTAACAGACCAGTACAGTTATAGTACTTTGTACTTTGCCACATTTATCTTCTTCTTAGCAAGTGTCATGCATTCTGCTTCTCTAGCGTTTTTAAGAGCTGTTGATAATGTCAAATGCAGCTTACGGCCACACCGCTCTGTAAGCGCCCGATCTCGTCCGATCTCGGCAGCCAAATAGAGCCGGGCCTGGTTAGTACTTGGTAGGAAGACCGCCTGGGAATACCAGGTGCTGTAAGCTTTTTTGCTTGGGTTTACAGGCAGCACAAGCTGGTGTTACTGCCTATTTATTCATAGAAATTGTTCTATATTTTCATCAAATTTTGTTCTTTCATTGCTGTTTTGCTACTTTATTGGTTTGCCAACCATCGTGCTTCATTACTAGTAGACCATGTTACGGTCCTGGCCATATGTGTTGTTTTTATTTTGTTGTTCTTATAGGTGCCCTGCCTGATTGGCCGGATTGGGGGGCAGTACAGGAAGCTGATTGGTCCATCCTACACTTCCTGGAGTTTTAAAAGTACGGTTCCCAACAGCTAGCGAGGCTCTTTCTGGCATCAGCACCTGTTTGCTGTTCTTGGTTTCCAAACCTTATTTAGCATTTTTGAATTGTTAGGTTTTGTGCCGTGGTTTTGTTTATAAATTGTATATTTTGTAAATAGTATTAAATCTGTAGGGGTGAACTGCCATTTTCTTTGGACTGTTTTCACATTAGGGAGTTAGGGTTAGCGACTGTCTTTTGGTTTGTTTATTTCTATCAGGCTAGCTAGCACTTTCTGTGGGAAATGGCTTATTTTGTTTATTATGTTGGCCTTGGTTCGTCCTGAGTTGTAGTGTCATGTTTTGTTTGACACTTTCTTTCGTTTAAAATAAATATCATTCTGTTGGAACATCTCGATCCTGGATTTTGGTTTGGGGATCGGAGAGGGAACATGCTAATTTATCTTTGTATGTTGCACCCTGACCCCCTAGAAAGGGGCGTAACAGACCAGTACAGTTATAGTACTTTGTACTTTGCCACATTTATCTTCTTCTTAGCAAGTGTCATGCATTCTGCTTCTCCAGCGTTTTTAAGAGCTGTTGATGATATCAAATGCAGCTTACGGCCACACCGCTCTCTAAGCGCCCGATCTCGTCCGATCTCGGCAGCCAAATAGAGCCGGGCCTGGTTAGTACTTGGTAGGAAGACCGCCTGGGAATACCAGGTGCTGTAAGCTTTTTTGCTTGGGTTTACGGGCAGCACAAGCTGGTGTTACTGCCTATTTATTCATAGAAATTGTTCTATATTTCATCAAATTTTGTTCTTTCATTACTGTTTTGCTACTTTATTGGTTTGCCAACCATCGTGCTTCATTACTAGTAGACCATGTTACGGTCCTGGCCATATGTGTTGTTTTTATTTTCTTGTTCTTATAGGTGCCCTGCCTGATTGGCCGGATTTGGGGGAAGTACAGGAAGCTGATTGGTCCATCCTACACTTCCTGGAGTTTTAAAAGTACGGTTCCCAACAGCTAGCGAGGCTCTTTCTGGCAGCAGCACCTGTTTGCTGTTCTTGGTTTCCAAATCTTATTTAGCAGTTTTGAATTGTTACGTTTTGTGCCGTGGTTTTGTTTATAAATTGTATATTTTGTAAATAGTATTAAATCTGTAGGGGTGGACTGCCATTTTCTTTTGATTGTTTTCTCTTGTTTTCACATTAGGGAGTTAGGGTTAGCGACTATCTTTTGGTTTGTTTATTTCTATCAGGCTAGCTAGCACTTTCTGTGGGAAATGGCTTATTTTGTTTATTATGTTGGCCTTGGTTCGCCCTGAGTTGTAGTGTCATGTTTTGTTTGACACTTTCTTTCGTTTAAAATAAATATCATTCTGTTGGAACATCTCAATCCTGGATTTTGGTTTGAGGATCGGAGAGGGAACATGCAAATTTATCTTTGTATGTTTCACCCTGACCCCCTAGACAGGGGCGTAACAGACCAGTACAGTTATAGTACTTTGTACTTTGCCACATTTATCTTCTTCTTAGCAAGTGTCATGCATTCTGCTTCTCCAGCGTTTTTAAGAGCTGTTGATGATGTCAAATGCAGCTTACGGCCACACCGCTCTCTGAGCGCCCGATCTCGTCCGATCTCAGCAGCCAAATAGGGCCGGGCCTGGTTAGTACTTGGTAGGAAGACCGCCTGGGAATACCAGGTGCTGTAAGCTTTTTTGCTTGGGTTTACGGGCAGCACAAGCTGGTGTTACTGCCTATTTATTCATAGAAATTGTTCTATATTTTCATCAAATTTTGTTCTTTCATTGCTGTTTTGCTACTTTATTGGTTTGTCAACCATCGTGCTTCATTACTAGTAGACCATGTTACGGTCCTGGCCATATGTGTTGTTTTTATTTTATTGTTCTTATAGGTGCCCTGCCTGATTGGCCGGATTTGGGGGAAGTACAGGAAGCTGATTGGTCCATCCTACACTTCCTGGAGTTTTAAAAGTACGGTTCCCAACAGCTAGCGAGGCTCTTTCTGGCAGCAGCACCTGTTTGCTGTTCTTGGTTTCCAAACCTTATTTAGCATTTTTGAATTGTTAGGTTTTGTGCCGTGGTTTTGTTTAGAAATTGTATATTTTGTAAATAGTATTAAATCTGTAGGGGTGGACTGCCATTTTTCTTTTGATTGTTTTCTCTTGTTTTCGCATTAGGGAGTTAGGGTTAGCGACTGTCTTTTGGTTTGTTTCTTTCTATCAGGCTAGCTAGCACTTTCTGTGGGAAATGGCTTATTTTGTTTATTATGTTGGCCTTGGTTCGCCCTGAGTTGTAGTGTCATGTTTTGTTTGACACTTTCTTTCGTTTAAAATAAATATCATTCTGTTGGAACATCTCAATCCTGGATTTTGGTT
Source organism: Channa argus (assembly GCF_033026475.1). Taxonomy (NCBI): domain Eukaryota; kingdom Metazoa; phylum Chordata; class Actinopteri; order Anabantiformes; family Channidae; genus Channa; species Channa argus. The sequence continues at coordinate 453,510 of NW_027125249.1, read as the reverse complement.
TGGGGATCGGAGAGGGAACATGCAAATTTATCTTTGTATGTTTCACCCTGACCCCCTAGACAGGGGCGTAACAGACCAGTACAGTTATAGTACTTTGTACTTTGCCACATTTATCTTCTTCTTAGCAAGTGTCATGCATTCTGCTTCTCTAGCGTTTTTAAGAGCTGTTGATGATGTCAAATGCATGTTACGGCCACACCGCTCTCTAAGCGCCCGATTTCGTCCGATCTCGGCAGCCAAATAGGGCCGGGCCTGGTTAGTACTTGGTAGGAAGACCGCCTGGGAATACCAGGTGCTGTAAGCTTTTTTGCTTGGGTTTACGGGCAGCTCAAGCTGGTGTTACTGCCTATTTATTCATAGAAATTGTTCTATATTTTCATCAAATTTTGTTCTTTCATTGCTGTTTTGCTACTTTATTGGTTTGTCAACCATCGTGCTTCATTACTAGTAGACCATGTTACGGTCCTGGCCATATGTGTTGTTTTTATTTTCTTGTTCTTATAGGTGCCGTGCCTGATTGGCCGGATTTGGGGGAAGTACAGGAAGCTGATTGGTCCACCCTACACTTCCTGGAGTTTTAAATGTACGGTTCCCAACAGCTAGCGAGGCTCTTTCTGGCAGCAGCACCTGTTTGCTGTTCTTGGTTTCCAAATCTTATTTAGCATTTTTGAATTGTTAGGTTTTGTGCCGTGGTTTTGTTTATAAATTGTATATTTTGTAAATAGTATTAAATCTGTAGGGGTGGACTGCCATTTTCTTTTGATTGTTTTCTCTTGTTTTCACATTAGGGAGTTAGGGTTAGCGACTATCTTTTGGTTTGTTTATTTCTATCAGGCTAGTTAGCACTTTCTGTGGGAAATGGCTTATTTTGTTTATTATGTTGGCCTTGGTTCGCCCTGAGTTGTAGTGTCATGTTTTGTTTGACACTTTCTTTCGTTTAAAATAAATATCATTCTGTTGGAACATCTCGATTCTGGATTTTGGTTTGGGGATCGGAGAGGGAACATGCTAATTTATCTTTGTATGTTGCACCCTGACCCCCTAGACAGGGGCGTAACAGACCAGTACAGTTATAGTACTTTGTACTTTGCCACATTTATCTTCTTCTTAGCAAGTGTCATGCATTCTGCTTCTCCAGCGTTTTTAAGAGCTGTTGATGATGTCAAATGCAGCTTACGGCCACACCGCTCTCTGAGCGCCCGATCTCGTCCGATCTCAGCAGCCAAATAGGGCCGGGCCTGGTTAGTACTTGGTAGGAAGACCGCCTGGGAATACCAGGTGCTGTAAGCTTTTTTGCTTGGGTTTACGGGCAGCACAAGCTGATGTTACTGCCTATTTATTCATAGAAATTGTTCTATATTTTCATCAAATTTTGTTCTTTCATTGCTGTTTTGCTACTTTATTGGTTTGTCAACCATCGTGCTTCATTACTAGTAGACCATGTTACGGTCCTGGCCATATGTGTTGTTTTTATTTTCTTGTTCTTATAGGTGCCCTGCCTGATTGGCCCGATTTGGGGGAAGTACAGGAAGCTGATTGGTCCATCCTACACTTCCTGGAGTTTTAAATGTACGGTTCCCAACAGCTAGCGAGGCTCTTTCTGGCAGCAGCACCTGTTTGCTGTTCTTGGTTTCCAAATCTTATTTAGCATTTTTGAATTGTTAGGTTTTGTGCCGTTGTTTTGTTTATAAATTGTATATTTTGTAAATAGTATTAAATCTGTAGGGGTCAACTGCCATTTTCTTTTGATTGTTTTCTCTTGTTTTCACATTAGGGAGTTAGGGTTAGCGACTGTCTTTTGGTTTGTTTCTTTCTATCAGGCTAGCTAGCACTTTCTGTGGGAAATGGCTTATTTTGTTTATTATGTTGGCCTTGGTTCGCCCTGAGTTGTAGTGTCATGTTTTGTTTGACACTTTCTTTCGTTTAAAATAAATATCATTCTGTTGGAACATCTCGATCCTGGATTTTGGTTTGGGGATCGGAGAGGGAACATGCTAATTTATCTTTGTATGTTGCACCCTGACCCCCTAGAAAGGGGCGTAACAGACCAGTACAGTTATAGTACTTTGTACTTTGACACATTTATCTTCTTCTTAGCAAGTGTCATGCATTCTGCTTCTCCAGCGTTTTTAAGAGCTGTTGATGATATCAAATGCATGTTACGGCCACACCGCTCTCTAAGCGCCCGATCTCGTCCGATCTAGGCAGCCAAATAGGGCCGGGCCTGGTTAGTACTTGGTAGGAAGACCGCCTGGGAATACCAGGTGCTGTAAGCTTTTTTGCTTGGGTTTACAGGCAGCTCAAGCTGGTGTTACTGCCTATTTATTCATAGAAATTGTTCTATATTTTCATCAAATTTTGTTCTTTCATTGCTGTTTTGCTACTTTATTGGTTTGTCAACCATCGTGCTACATTACTAGTAGACCATGTTACGGTCCTGGCCATATGTGTTGTTTTTATTTTCTTGTTCTTATAGGTGCCCTGCCTGATTGGCCGGATTGGGGGGCAGTACAGGATGCTGATTGGTCCATCCTACACTTCCTGGAGTTTTAAAAGTACGGTTCCCAACAGCTAGCGAGGCTCTTTCTGGCATCAGCACCTGTTTGCTGTTCTTGGTTTCCAAACCTTATTTAGCATTTTTGAATTGTTAGGTTTTGTGCCGTGGTTTTGTTTATAAATTGTATATTTTGTAAATAGTATTAAATCTGTAGGGGTGAACTGCCATTTTCTTTGGACTGTTTTCACATTAGGGAGTTAGGGTTAGCGACTGTCTTTTGGTTTGTTTATTTCTATCAGGCTAGCTAGCACTTTCTGTGGGAAATGGCTTATTTTGTTTATTATGTTGCCCTTGGTTCGCCCTGAGTTGTAGTGTCATGTTTTGTTTGACACTTTCTTTCGTTTAAAATAAATATCATTCTGTTGGAACATCTCGATCCTGGATTTTGGTTTGGGGATCGGAGAGGGAACATGCTAATTTATCTTTGTATGTTGCACCCTGACCCCCTAGAAAGGGGCGTAACAGACAAGTACAGTTATAGTACTTTGTACTTTGACACATTTATCTTCTTCTTAGCAAGTGTCATGCATTCTGCTTCTCCAGCGTTTTTAAGAGCTGTTGATGATATCAAATGCAGCTTACGGCCACACCGCTCTCTAAGCGCCCGATCTCGTCCGATCTCGGCAGCCAAATAGAGCCGGGCCTGGTTAGTACTTGGTAGGAAGACCGCCTGGGAATACCAAGTGCTGTAAGCTTTTTTGCTTGGGTTTACGGGCAGCACAAGCTGGTGTTACTGCCTATTTATTCATAGAAATTGTTCTATATTTTCATCAAATTTTGTTCTTTCATTGCTGTTTTGCTACTTTATTGGTTTGCCAACCATCGTGCTTCATTACTAGTAGACCATGTTACGGTCCTGGCCATATGTGTTGTTTTTATTTTCTTGTTCTTATAGGTGCCCTGCCTGATTGGCTGGATTGGGGGGCAGTACAGGAAGCTGATTGGTCCATCCTACACTTCCTGGAGTTTTAAAAGTACGGTTCCCAACAGCTAGCGAGGCTCTTTCTGGCATCAGCACCTGTTTGCTGTTCTTGGTTTCCAAACCTTATTTAGCATTTTTGAATTGTTAGGTTTTGTGCCGTGGTTTTGTTTATAAATTGTATATTTTGTAAATAGTATTAAATCTGTAGGGGTGGACTGCCATTTTCTTTTGATTGTTTTCTCTTGTTTTCACATTAGGGAGTTAGGGTTAGCGACTATCTTTTGGTTTGTTGATTTCTATCAGGCTAGCTAGCACTTTCTGTGGGAAATGGCTTATTTTGTTTATTATGTTGGCCTTGGTTCGCCCTGAGTTGTAGTGTCATGTTTTGTTTGACACTTTCTTTCGTTTAAAATAAATATCATTCTGTTGGAACATCTCAATCCTGGATTTTGGTTTGAGGATCGGAGAGGGAACATGCAAATTTATCTTTGTATGTTTCACCCTGACCCCCTAGACAGGGGCGTAACAGACCAGTACAGTTATAGTACTTTGTACTTTGCCACATTTATCTTCTTCTTAGCAAGTGTCATGCATTCTGCTTCTCTAGCGTTTTTAAGAGCTGTTGATAATGTCAAATGTAGCTTACGGCCACACCGCTCTGTAAGCGCCCGATCTCGTCCGATCTCGGCAGCCAAATAGAGCCGGGCCTGGTTAGTACTTGGTAGGAAGACCGCCTGGGAATACCAGGTGCTGTAAGCTTTTTTGCTTGGGTTTACAGGCAGCACAAGCTGGTGTTACTGCCTATTTATTCATAGAAATTGTTCTATATTTTCATCAAATTTTGTTCTTTCATTGCTGTTTTGCTACTTTATTGGTTTGCCAACCATCGTGCTTCATTACTAGTAGACCATGTTACGGTCCTGGCCATATGTGTTGTTTTTATTTTCTTGTTCTTATAGGTGCCCTGCCTGATTGGCCGGATTGGGGGGCAGTACAGGAAGCTGATTGGTCCATCCTACACTTCCTGGAGTTTTAAAAGTACGGTTCCCAACAGCTAGCGAGGCTCTTTCTGGCATCAGCACCTGTTTGCTGTTCTTGGTTTCCAAACCTTATTTAGCATTTTTGAATTGTTAGGTTTTGTGCCGTGGTTTTGTTTATAAATTGTATATTTTGTAAATAGTATTAAATCTGTAGGGGTGAACTGCCATTTTCTTTGGACTGTTTTCACATTAGGGAGTTAGGGTTAGCGACTGTCTTTTGGTTTGTTTATTTCTATCAGGCTAGCTAGCACTTTCTGTGGGAAATGGCTTATTTTGTTTATTATGTTGGCCTTGGTTCGCCCTGAGTTGTAGTGTCATGTTTTGTTTGACACTTTCTTTCGTTTAAAATAAATATCATTCTGTTGGAACATCTCGATCCTGGATTTTGGTTTGGGGATCGGAGAGGGAACATGCTAATTTATCTTTGTATGTTGCACCCTGACCCCCTAGAAAGGGGCGTAACAGACCAGTACAGTTATAGTACTTTGTACTTTGCCACATTTATCTTCTTCTTAGCAAGTGTCATGCATTCTGCTTCTCCAGCGTTTTTAAGAGCTGTTGATGATATCAAATGCAGCTTACGGCCACACCGCTCTCTAAGCGCCCGATCTCGTCCGATCTCGGCAGCCAAATAGAGCCGGGCCTGGTTAGTACTTGGTAGGAAGACCGCCTGGGAATACCAGGTGCTGTAAGCTTTTTTTGCTTGGGTTTACGGGCAGCACAAGCTGGTGTTACTGCCTATTTATTCATAGAAATTGTTCTATATTTTCATCAAATTTTGTTCTTTCATTGCTGTTTTGCTACTTTATTGGTTTGCCAACCATCGTGCTTCATTACTAGTAGACCATGTTACGGTCCTGGCCATATGTGTTGTTTTTATTTTCTTGTTCTTATAGGTGCCCTGCCTGATTGGCTGGATTGGGGGGCAGTACAGGAAGCTGATTGGTCCATCCTACACTTCCTGGAGTTTTAAAAGTACGGTTCCCAACAGCTAGCGAGGCTCTTTCTGGCAGCAGCACCTGTTTGCTGTTCTTGGTTTCCAAATCTTATTTAGCATTTTTGAATTGTTAGGTTTTGTGCCGTGGTTTTGTTTATAAATTGTATATTTTGTAAATAGTATTAAATCTGTAGGGGTGGACTGCCATTTTTCTTTTGATTGTTTTCTCTTGTTTTCGCATTAGGGAGTTAGGGTTAGCGACTGTCTTTTGGTTTGTTTCTTTCTATCAGGCTAGCTAGCACTTTCTGTGGGAAATGGCTTATTTTGTTTATTATGTTGGCCTTGGTTCGCCCTGAGTTGTAGTGTCATGTTTTGTTTGACACTTTCTTTCGTTTAAAATAAATATCATTCTGTTGGAACATCTCAATCCTGGATTTTGGTTTGGGGATCGGAGAGGGAACATGCAAATTTATCTTTGTATGTTTGACCCTGACCCCCTAGACAGGGGCGTAACAGACCAGTACAGTTATAGTACTTTGTACTTTGCCACATTTATCTTCTTCTTAGCAAGTGTCATGCATTCTGCTTCTCCAGCGTTTTTAAGAGCTGTTGATGATGTCAAATGCAGCTTACGGCCACACCGCTCTCTAAGCGCCCGATCTCGTCCGATCTCGGCAGCCAAATAGGGCCGGGCCTGGTTAGTACTTGGTAGGAAGACCGCCTGGGAATACCAGGTGCTGTAAGCTTTTTTGCTTGGGTTTACGGGCAGCTCAAGCTGGTGTTACTGCCTATTTATTCATAGAAATTGTTCTATATTTTCATCAAATTTTGTTCGTTCATTGCTGTTTTGCTACTTTATTGGTTTGTCAACCATCGTGCTTCATTACTAGTAGACCATGTTACGGTACTGGCCATATGTGTTGTTTTTATTTTCTTGTTCTTATAGGTGCCCTGCCTGATTGGCCGGATTTGGGGGAAGTACAGGAAGCTGATTGGTCCATCCTACACTTCCTGGAGTTTTAAAAGTACGGTTCCCAACAGCTAGCGAGGCTCTTTCTGGCATCAGCACCTGTTTGCTGTTCTTGGTTTCCAAACCTTATTTAGCATTTTTGAATTGTTAGGTTTTGTGCCGTGGTTTTGTTTATAAATTGTATATTTTGTAAATAGTATTAAATCTGTAGGGGTGGACTGCCATTTTTCTTTTGATTGTTTTCTCTTGTTTTCGCATTAGGGAGTTAGGGTTAGCGACTGTCTTTTGGTTTGTTTCTTTCTATCAGGCTAGCTAGCACTTTCTGTGGGAAATGGCTTATTTTGTTTATTATGTTGGCCTTGGTTCGCCCTGAGTTGTAGTGTCATGTTTTGTTTGACACTTTCTTTCGTTTAAAATAAATATCATTCTGTTGGAACATCTCAATCCTGGATTTTGGTTTGGGGATCGGAGAGGGAACATGCAAATTTATCTTTGTATGTTTGACCCTGACCCCCTAGACAGGGGCGTAACAGACCAGTACAGTTATAGTACTTTGTACTTTGCCACATTTATCTTCTTCTTAGCAAGTGTCATGCATTCTGCTTCTCCAGCGTTTTTAAGAGCTGTTGATGATGTCAAATGCAGCTTACGGCCACACCGCTCTCTAAGCGCCCGATCTCGTCCGATCTCGGCAGCCAAATAGGGCCGGGCCTGGTTAGTACTTGGTAGGAAGACCGCCTGGGAATACCAGGTGCTGTAAGCTTTTTTGCTTGGGTTTACGGGCAGCTCAAGCTGGTGTTACTGCCTATTTATTCATAGAAATTGTTCTATATTTTCATCAAATTTTGTTCGTTCATTGCTGTTTTGCTACTTTATTGGTTTGTCAACCATCGTGCTTCATTACTAGTAGACCATGTTACGGTCCTGGCCATATGTGTTGTTTTTATTTTCTTGTTCTTATAGGTGCCCTGCCTGATTAGCCGGATTTGGGGGAAGTACAGGAAGCTGATTGGTCCATCCTACACTTCCTGGAGTTTTAAAAGTACGGTTCCCAACAGCTAGCGAGGCTCTTTCTGGCATCAGCACCTGTTTGCTGTTCTTGGTTTCCAAACCTTATTTAGCATTTTTGAATTGTTAGGTTTTGTGCCGTGGTTTTGTTTATAAATTGTATATTTTGTAAATAGTATTAAATCTGTAGGGGTGAACTGCCATTTTCTTTGGACTGTTTTCACATTAGGGAGTTAGGGTTAGCGACTGTCTTTTGGTTTGTTTATTTCTATCAGGCTAGCTAGCACTTTCTGTGGGAAATGGCTTATTTTGTTTATTATGTTGGCCTTGGTTCGCCCTGAGTTGTAGTGTCATGTTTTGTTTGACACTTTCTTTCGTTTAAAATAAATATCATTCTGTTGGAACATCTCGATCCTGGATTTTGGTTTGGGGATCGGAGAGGGAACATGCTAATTTATCTTTGTATGTTGCACCCTGACCCCCTAGAAAGGGGCGTAACAGACCAGTACAGTTATAGTACTTTGTACTTTGACACATTTATCTTCTTCTTAGCAAGTGTCATGCATTCTGCTTCTCCAGCGTTTTTAAGAGCTGTTGATGATATCAAATGCAGCTTACGGCCACACCGCTCTCTAAGCGCCCGATCTCGTCCGATCTCGGCAGCCAAATAGAGCCGGGCCTGGTTAGTACTTGGTAGGAAGACCGCCTGGGAATACCAGGTGCTGTAAGCTTTTTTGCTTGGGTTTACGGGCAGCACAAGCTGGTGTTACTGCCTATTTATTCATAGAAATTGTTCTATATTTTCATCAAATTTTGTTCTTTCATTGCTGTTTTGCTACTTTATTGGTTTGTCAACCATCGTGCTTCATTACTAGTAGACCATGTTACGGTCCTGGCCATATGTGTTGTTTTTATTTTGTTGTTCTTATAGGTGCCCTGCCTGATTGGCCGGATTTGGGGGAAGTACAGGATGCTGATTGGTCCATCCTACACTTCCTGGAGTTTTAAATGTACGGTTCCCAACAGCTAGCGAGGCTCTTTCTGGCAGCAGCACCTGTTTGCTGTTCTTGGTTTCCAAATCTTATTTAGCATTTTTGAATTGTTAGGTTTTGTGCCGTGGTTTTGTTTATAAATTGTATATTTTGTAAATAGTATTAAATCTGTAGGGGTGAACTGCCATTTTCTTTGGACTGTTTTCACATTAGGGAGTTAGGGTTAGCGACTGTCTTTTGGTTTGTTTCTTTCTATCAGGCTAGCTAGCACTTTCTGTGGGAAATGGCTTATTTTGTTTATTATGTTGGCCTTGGTTCGCCCTGAGTTGTAGTGTCATGTTTTGTTTGACACTTTCTTTCGTTTAAAATAAATATCATTCTGTTGGAACATCTCGATCCTGGATTTTGGTTTGGGGATCGGAGAGGGAACATGCTAATTTATCTTTGTATGTTGCACCCTGACCCCCTAGAAAGGGGCGTAACAGACCAGTACAGTTATAGTAGTTTGTACTTTGCCACATTTATCTTCTTCTTAGCAAGTGTCATGCATTCTGCTTCTCCAGCGTTTTTAAGAGCTGTTGATGATATCAAATGCAGCTTACGGCCACACCGCTCTCTAAGCGCCCGATCTCGTCCGATCTCGGCAGCCAAATAGAGCCGGGCCTGGTTAGTACTTGGCAGGAAGACCGCCTGGGAATACCAGGTGCTGTAAGCTTTTTTGCTTGGGTTTACGGGCAGCACAAGCTGGTGTTACTGCCTATTTATTCATAGAAATTGTTCTATATTTTCATCAAATTTTGTTCTTTCATTGCTGTTTTGCTACTTTATTGGTTTGCCAACCATCGTGCTTCATTACTAGTAGACCATGTTACGGTCCTGGCCATATGTGTTGTTTTTATTTTCTTGTTCTTATAGGTGCCCTGCCTGATTGGCTGGATTGGGGGGCAGTACAGGAAGCTGATTGGTCCATCCTACACTTCCTGGAGTTTTAAAAGTATGGTTCCCAACAGCTAGCGAGGCTCTTTCTGGCATCAGCACCTGTTTGCTGTTCTTGGTTTCTAAACCTTATTTAGCATTTTTGAATTGTTAGGTTTTGTGCCGTGGTTTTGTTTATAAAATGTATATTTTGTAAATAGTATTAAATCTGTAGGGGTGGACTGCCATTTTTCTTTTGATTGTTTTCTCTTGTTTTCACATTAGGGAGTTAGGGTTAGCGACTGTCTTTTGGTTTGTTTCTTTCTATCAGGCTAGCTAGCACTTTCTGTGGGAAATGGCTTATTTTGTTTATTATGTTGGCCTTGGTTCGCCCTGAGTTGTAGTGTCATGTTTTGTTTGACACTTTCTTTCGTTTAAAATAAATATCATTCTGTTGGAACATCTCAATCCTGGATTTTGGTTTGGGGATCGGAGAGGGAACATGCAAATTTTATCTTTGTATGTTTCACCCTGACCCCCTAGACAGGGGCGTAACAGACCAGTACAGTTATAGTACTTTGTACTTTGCCACATTTATCTTCTTCTTAGCAAGTGTCATGCATTCTGCTTCTCTAGCGTTTTTAAGAGCTGTTGATGATGTCAAATGCATGTTACGGCCACACCGCTCTCTAAGCGCCCGATCTCGTCCGATCTCGGCAGCCAAATAGGGCCGGGCCTGGTTAGTACTTGGTAGGAAGACCGCCTGGGAATACCAGGTGCTGTAAGCTTTTTTGCTTGGGTTTACGGGCAGCTCAAGCTGGTGTTACTGCCTATTTATTCATAGAAATTGTTCTATATTTTCATCAAATTTTGTTCTTTCATTGCTGTTTTGCTACTTTATTGGTTTGTCAACCATCGTGCTTCATTACTAGTAGACCATGTTACGGTCCTGGCCATATGTGTTGTTTTTATTTTCTTGTTCTTATAGGTGCCCTGCCTGATTGGCCGGATTTGGGGGAAGTACAGGAAGCTGATTGGTCCATCCTACACTTCCTGGAGTTTTAAAAGTACGGTTCCCAACAGCTAGCGAGGCTCTTTCTGGCAGCAGCACCTGTTTGCTGTTCTTGGTTTCCAAATCTTATTTAGCATTTTTGAATTGTTAGGTTTTGTGCCGTGGTTTTGTTTATAAATTGTATATTTTGTAAATAGTATTAAATCTGTAGGGGTGGACTGCCATTTTCTTTGGACTGTTTTCACATTAGGGAGTTAGGGTTAGCGACTGTCTTTTGGTTTGTTTATTTCTATCAGGCTAGCTAGCACTTTCTGTGGGAAATGGCTTATTTTGTTTATTATGTTGGCCTTGGTTCGCCCTGAGTTGTAGTGTCATGTTTTGTTTGACACTTTCTTTCGTTTAAAATAAATATCATTCTGTTGGAACATCTCGATCCTGGATTTTGGTTTGGGGATCGGAGAGGGAACATGCTAATTTATCTTTGTATGTTGCACCCTGACCCCCTAGAAAGGGGCGTAACAGACCAGTACAGTTATAGTACTTTGTACTTTGACACATTTATCTTCTTCTTAGCAAGTGTCATGCATTCTGCTTCTCCAGCGTTTTTAAGAGCTGTTGATGATATCAAATGCAGCTTACGGCCACACCGCTCTCTAAGCGCCCGATCTCGTCCGATCTCGGCAGCCAAATAGAGCCGGGCCTGGTTAGTACTTGGTAGGAAGACCGCCTGGGAATACCAGGTGCTGTAAGCTTTTTTGCTTGGGTTTACGGGCAGCACAAGCTGGTGTTACTGCCTATTTATTCATAGAAATTGTTCTATATTTTCATCAAATTTTGTTCTTTCATTGCTGTTTTGCTACTTTATTGGTTTGCCAACCATCGTGCTTCATTACTAGTAGACCATGTTACGGTCCTGGCCATATGTGTTGTTTTTATTTTCTTGTTCTTATAGGTGCCCTGCCTGATTGGCCGGATTGGGGGGCAGTACAGGAAGCTGATTGGTCCATCCTACACTTCCTGGAGTTTTAAAAGTACGGTTCCCAACAGCTAGCGAGGCTCTTTCTGGCAGCAGCACCTGTTTGCTGTTCTTGGTTTCCAAATCTTATTTAGCATTTTTGAATTGTTAGGTTTTGTGCCGTGGTTTTGTTTATAAATTGTATATTTTGTAAATAGTATTAAATCTGTAGGGGTGAACTGCCATTTTCTTTGGACTGTTTTCACATTAGGGAGTTAGGGTTAGCGACTGTCTTTTGGTTTGTTTATTTCTATCAGGCTAGCTAGCACTTTCTGTGGGAAATGGCTTATTTTGTTTATTATGTTGGCCTTGGTTCGCCCTGAGTTGTAGTGTCATGTTTTGTTTGACACTTTCTTTCGTTTAAAATAAATATCATTCTGTTGGAACATCTCGATCCTGGATTTTGGTTTGGGGATCGGAGAGGGAACATGCTAATTTATCTTTGTATGTTGCACCCTCACCCCGTAGAAAGGGGCGTAACAGACCAGTACAGTTATAGTACTTTGTACTTTGACACATTTATCTTCTTCTTAGCAAGTGTCATGCATTCTGCTTCTCCAGCGTTTTTAAGAGCTGTTGATGATGTCAAATGCAGCTTACGGCCACACCGCTCTCTGAGCGCCCGATCTCGTCCGATCTCGGCAGCCAAATAGGGCCGGGCCTGGTTAGTACTTGGTAGGAAGACCGCCTGGGAATACCAGGTGCTGTAAGCTTTTTTGCTTGGGTTTACGGGCAGCTCAAGCTGGTGTTACTGCCTATTTATTCATAGAAATTGTTCTATATTTTCATCAAATTTTGTTCTTTCATTGCTGTTTTGCTACTTTATTGGTTTGTCAACCATCGTGCTTCATTACTAGTAGACCATGTTACGGTCCTGGCCATATGTGTTGTTTTTATTTTCTTGTTCTTATAGGTGCCCTGCCTGATTGGCTGGATTGGGGGGCAGTACAGGAAGCTGATTGGTCCATCCTACACTTCCTGGAGTTTTAAAAGTACGGTTCCCAACAGCTAGCGAGGCTCTTTCTGGCAGCAGCACCTGTTTGCTGTTCTTGGTTTCCAAATCTTATTTAGCATTTTTGAATTGTTAGGTTTTGTGCCGTGGTTTTGTTTATAAATTGTATATTTTGTAAATAGTATTAAATCTGTAGGGGTGGACTGCCATTTTTCTTTTGATTGTTTTCTCTTGTTTTCGCATTAGGGAGTTAGGGTTAGCGACTGTCTTTTGGTTTGTTTCTTTCTATCAGGCTAGCTAGCACTTTCTGTGGGAAATGGCTTATTTTGTTTATTATGTTGGCCTTGGTTCGCCCTGAGTTGTAGTGTCATGTTTTGTTTGACACTTTCTTTCGTTTAAAATAAATATCATTCTGTTGGAACATCTCAATCCTGGATTTTGGTTTGGGGATCGGAGAGGGAACATGCAAATTTATCTTTGTATGTTTGACCCTGACCCCCTAGACAGGGGCGTAACAGACCAGTACAGTTATAGTACTTTGTACTTTGCCACATTTATCTTCTTCTTAGCAAGTGTCATGCATTCTGCTTCTCCAGCGTTTTTAAGAGCTGTTGATGATGTCAAATGCAGCTTACGGCCACACCGCTCTCTAAGCGCCCGATCTCGTCCGATCTCGGCAGCCAAATAGGGCCGGGCCTGGTTAGTACTTGGTAGGAAGACCGCCTGGGAATACCAGGTGCTGTAAGCTTTTTTGCTTGGGTTTACGGGCAGCTCAAGCTGGTGTTACTGCCTATTTATTCATAGAAATTGTTCTATATTTTCATCAAATTTTGTTCGTTCATTGCTGTTTTGCTACTTTATTGGTTTGTCAACCATCGTGCTTCATTACTAGTAGACCATGTTACGGTCCTGGCCATATGTGTTGTTTTTATTTTGTTGTTCTTATAGGTGCCCTGCCTGATTGGCCGGATTTGGGGGAAGTACAGGAAGCTGATTGGTCCATCCTACACTTCCTGGAGTTTTAAAAGTACGGTTCCCAACAGCTAGCGAGGCTCTTTCTGGCATCAGCACCTGTTTGCTGTTCTTGGTTTCCAAACCTTATTTAGCATTTTTGAATTGTTAGGTTTTGTGCCGTGGTTTTGTTTATAAATTGTATATTTTGTAAATAGTATTAAATCTGTAGGGGTGGACTGCCATTTTTCTTTTGATTGTTTTCTCTTGTTTTCGCATTAGGGAGTTAGGGTTAGCGACTGTCTTTTGGTTTGTTTCTTTCTATCAGGCTAGCTAGCACTTTCTGTGGGAAATGGCTTATTTTGTTTATTATGTTGGCCTTGGTTCGCCCTGAGTTGTAGTGTCATGTTTTGTTTGACACTTTCTTTCGTTTAAAATAAATATCATTCTGTTGGAACATCTCAATCCTGGATTTTGGTTTGGGGATCGGAGAGGGAACATGCAAATTTATCTTTGTATGTTTGACCCTGACCCCCTAGACAGGGGCGTAACAGACCAGTACAGTTATAGTACTTTGTACTTTGCCACATTTATCTTCTTCTTAGCAAGTGTCATGCATTCTGCTTCTCCAGCGTTTTTAAGAGCTGTTGATGATGTCAAATGCAGCTTACGGCCACACCGCTCTCTAAGCGCCCGATCTCGTCCGATCTCGGCAGCCAAATAGGGCCGGGCCTGGTTAGTACTTGGTAGGAAGACCGCCTGGGAATACCAGGTGCTGTAAGCTTTTTTTGCTTGGGTTTACGGGCAGCTCAAGCTGGTGTTACTGCCTATTTATTCATAGAAATTGTTCTATATTTTCATCAAATTTTGTTCGTTCATTGCTGTTTTGCTACTTTATTGGTTTGTCAACCATCGTGCTTCATTACTAGTAGACCATGTTACGGTCCTGGCCATATGTGTTGTTTTTATTTTCTTGTTCTTATAGGTGCCCTGCCTGATTAGCCGGATTTGGGGGAAGTACAGGAAGCTGATTGGTCCATCCTACACTTCCTGGAGTTTTAAAAGTACGGTTCCCAACAGCTAGCGAGGCTCTTTCTGGCATCAGCACCTGTTTGCTGTTCTTGGTTTCCAAACCTTATTTAGCATTTTTGAATTGTTAGGTTTTGTGCCGTGGTTTTGTTTATAAATTGTATATTTTGTAAATAGTATTAAATCTGTAGGGGTGAACTGCCATTTTCTTTGGACTGTTTTCACATTAGGGAGTTAGGGTTAGCGACTGTCTTTTGGTTTGTTTATTTCTATCAGGCTAGCTAGCACTTTCTGTGGGAAATGGCTTATTTTGTTTATTATGTTGGCCTTGGTTCGCCCTGAGTTGTAGTGTCATGTTTTGTTTGACACTTTCTTTCGTTTAAAATAAATATCATTCTGTTGGAACATCTCGATCCTGGATTTTGGTTTGGGGATCGGAGAGGGAACATGCTAATTTATCTTTGTATGTTGCACCCTGACCCCCTAGAAAGGGGCGTAACAGACCAGTACAGTTATAGTACTTTGTACTTTGACACATTTATCTTCTTCTTAGCAAGTGTCATGCATTCTGCTTCTCCAGCGTTTTTAAGAGCTGTTGATGATATCAAATGCAGCTTACGGCCACACCGCTCTCTAAGCGCCCGATCTCGTCCGATCTCGGCAGCCAAATAGAGCCGGGCCTGGTTAGTACTTGGTAGGAAGACCGCCTGGGAATACCAGGTGCTGTAAGCTTTTTTGCTTGGGTTTACGGGCAGCACAAGCTGGTGTTACTGCCTATTTATTCATAGAAATTGTTCTATATTTTCATCAAATTTTGTTCTTTCATTGCTGTTTTGCTACTTTATTGGTTTGCCAACCATCGTGCTTCATTACTAGTAGACCATGTTACGGTCCTGGCCATATGTGTTGTTTTTATTTTCTTGTTCTTATAGGTGCCCTGCCTGATTGGCCGGATTGGGGGGCAGTACAGGAAGCTGATTGGTCCATCCTACACTTCCTGGAGTTTTAAAAGTACGGTTCCCAACAGCTAGCGAGGCTCTTTCTGGCAGCAGCACCTGTTTGCTGTTCTTGGTTTCCAAATCTTATTTAGCATTTTTGAATTGTTAGGTTTTGTGCCGTGGTTTTGTTTATAAATTGTATATTTTGTAAATAGTATTAAATCTGTAGGGGTGAACTGCCATTTTCTTTGGACTGTTTTCACATTAGGGAGTTAGGGTTAGCGACTGTCTTTTGGTTTGTTTATTTCTATCAGGCTAGCTAGCACTTTCTGTGGGAAATGGCTTATTTTGTTTATTATGTTGGCCTTGGTTCGCCCTGAGTTGTAGTGTCATGTTTTGTTTGACACTTTCTTTCGTTTAAAATAAATATCATTCTGTTGGAACATCTCGATCCTGGATTTTGGTTTGGGGATCGGAGAGGGAACATGCTAATTTATCTTTGTATGTTGCACCCTCACCCCCTAGAAAGGGGCGTAACAGACCAGTACAGTTATAGTACTTTGTACTTTGACACATTTATCTTCTTCTTAGCAAGTGTCATGCATTCTGCTTCTCCAGCGTTTTTAAGAGCTGTTGATGATGTCAAATGCAGCTTACGGCCACACCGCTCTCTGAGCGCCCGATCTCGTCCGATCTCGGCAGCCAAATAGGGCCGGGCCTGGTTAGTACTTGGTAGGAAGACCGCCTGGGAATACCAGGTGCTGTAAGCTTTTTTGCTTGGGTTTACGGGCAGCTCAAGCTGGTGTTACTGCCTATTTATTCATAGAAATTGTTCTATATTTTCATCAAATTTTGTTCTTTCATTGCTGTTTTGCTACTTTATTGGTTTGTCAACCATCGTGCTTCATTACTAGTAGACCATGTTACGGTCCTGGCCATATGTGTTGTTTTTATTTTGTTGTTCTTATAGGTGCCCTGCCTGATTGGCCGGATTTGGGGGAAGTACAGGATGCTGATTGGTCCATCCTACACTTCCTGGAGTTTTAAATGTACGGTTCCCAACAGCTAGCGAGGCTCTTTCTGGCAGCAGCACCTGTTTGCTGTTCTTGGTTTCCAAATCTTATTTAGCATTTTTGAATTGTTAGGTTTTGTGCCGTGGTTTTGTTTATAAATTGTATATTTTGTAAATAGTATTAAATCTGTAGGGGTGAACTGCCATTTTCTTTGGACTGTTTTCACATTAGGGAGTTAGGGTTAGCGACTGTCTTTTGGTTTGTTTCTTTCTATCAGGCTAGCTAGCACTTTCTGTGGGAAATGGCTTATTTTGTTTATTATGTTGGCCTTGGTTCGCCCTGAGTTGTAGTGTCATGTTTTGTTTGACACTTTCTTTCGTTTAAAATAAATATCATTCTGTTGGAACATCTCGATCCTGGATTTTGGTTTGGGGATCGGAGAGGGAACATGCTAATTTATCTTTGTATGTTGCACCCTGACCCCCTAGAAAGGGGCGTAACAGACCAGTACAGTTATAGTAGTTTGTACTTTGCCACATTTATCTTCTTCTTAGCAAGTGTCATGCATTCTGCTTCTCCAGCGTTTTTAAGAGCTGTTGATGATATCAAATGCAGCTTACGGCCACACCGCTCTCTAAGCGCCCGATCTCGTCCGATCTCGGCAGCCAAATAGAGCCGGGCCTGGTTAGTACTTGGCAGGAAGACCGCCTGGGAATACCAGGTGCTGTAAGCTTTTTTGCTTGGGTTTACGGGCAGCACAAGCTGGTGTTACTGCCTATTTATTCATAGAAATTGTTCTATATTTTCATCAAATTTTGTTCTTTCATTGCTGTTTTGCTACTTTATTGGTTTGCCAACCATCGTGCTTCATTACTAGTAGACCATGTTACGGTCCTGGCCATATGTGTTGTTTTTATTTTCTTGTTCTTATAGGTGCCCTGCCTGATTGGCTGGATTGGGGGGCAGTACAGGAAGCTGATTGGTCCATCCTACACTTCCTGGAGTTTTAAAAGTATGGTTCCCAACAGCTAGCGAGGCTCTTTCTGGCATCAGCACCTGTTTGCTGTTCTTGGTTTCCAAACCTTATTTAGCATTTTTGAATTGTTAGGTTTTGTGCCGTGGTTTTGTTTATAAATTGTATATTTTGTAAATAGTATTAAATCTGTAGGGGTGGACTGCCATTTTTCTTTTGATTGTTTTCTCTTGTTTTCGCATTAGGGAGTTAGGGTTAGCGACTGTCTTTTGGTTTGTTTCTTTCTATCAGGCTAGCTAGCACTTTCTGTGGGAAATGGCTTATTTTGTTTATTATGTTGGCCTTGGTTCGCCCTGAGTTGTAGTGTCATGTTTTGTTTGACACTTTCTTTCGTTTAAAATAAATATCATTCTGTTGGAACATCTCAATCCTGGATTTTGGTTTGGGGATCGGAGAGGGAACATGCAAATTTATCTTTGTATGTTTGACCCTGACCCCCTAGACAGGGGCGTAACAGACCAGTACAGTTATAGTACTTTGTACTTTGCCACATTTATCTTCTTCTTAGCAAGTGTCATGCATTCTGCTTCTCCAGCGTTTTTAAGAGCTGTTGATGATGTCAAATGCAGCTTACGGCCACACCGCTCTCTAAGCGCCCGATCTCGTCCGATCTCGGCAGCCAAATAGGGCCGGGCCTGGTTAGTACTTGGTAGGAAGACCGCCTGGGAATATCAGGTGCTGTAAGCTTTTTTGCTTGGGTTTACGGGCAGCTCAAGCTGGTGTTACTGCCTATTTATTCATAGAAATTGTTCTATATTTTCATCAAATTTTGTTCGTTCATTGCTGTTTTGCTACTTTATTGGTTTGTCAACCATCGTGCTTCATTACTAGTAGACCATGTTACGGTCCTGGCCATATGTGTTGTTTTTATTTTCTTGTTCTTATAGGTGCCCTGCCTGATTAGCCGGATTTGGGGGAAGTACAGGAAGCTGATTGGTCCATCCTACACTTCCTGGAGTTTTAAAAGTACGGTTCCCAACAGCTAGCGAGGCTCTTTCTGGCATCAGCACCTGTTTGCTGTTCTTGGTTTCCAAACCTTATTTAGCATTTTTGAATTGTTAGGTTTTGTGCCGTGGTTTTGTTTATAAATTGTATATTTTGTAAATAGTATTAAATCTGTAGGGGTGAACTGCCATTTTCTTTGGACTGTTTTCACATTAGGGAGTTAGGGTTAGCGACTGTCTTTTGGTTTGTTTATTTCTATCAGGCTAGCTAGCACTTTCTGTGGGAAATGGCTTATTTTGTTTATTATGTTGGCCTTGGTTCGCCCTGAGTTGTAGTGTCATGTTTTGTTTGACACTTTCTTTCGTTTAAAATAAATATCATTCTGTTGGAACATCTCGATCCTGGATTTTGGTTTGGGGATCGGAGAGGGAACATGCTAATTTATCTTTGTATGTTGCACCCTGACCCCCTAGAAAGGGGCGTAACAGACCAGTACAGTTATAGTACTTTGTACTTTGACACATTTATCTTCTTCTTAGCAAGTGTCATGCATTCTGCTTCTCCAGCGTTTTTAAGAGCTGTTGATGATATCAAATGCAGCTTACGGCCACACCGCTCTCTAAGCGCCCGATCTCGTCCGATCTCGGCAGCCAAATAGAGCCGGGCCTGGTTAGTACTTGGTAGGAAGACCGCCTGGGAATACCAGGTGCTGTAAGCTTTTTTGCTTGGGTTTACGGGCAGCACAAGCTGGTGTTACTGCCTATTTATTCATAGAAATTGTTCTATATTTTCATCAAATTTTGTTCTTTCATTGCTGTTTTGCTACTTTATTGGTTTGCCAACCATCGTGCTTCATTACTAGTAGACCATGTTACGGTCCTGGCCATATGTGTTGTTTTTATTTTCTTGTTCTTATAGGTGCCCTGCCTGATTGGCCGGATTGGGGGGCAGTACAGGAAGCTGATTGGTCCATCCTACACTTCCTGGAGTTTTAAAAGTACGGTTCCCAACAGCTAGCGAGGCTCTTTCTGGCAGCAGCACCTGTTTGCTGTTCTTGGTTTCCAAATCTTATTTAGCATTTTTGAATTGTTAGGTTTTGTGCCGTGGTTTTGTTTATAAATTGTATATTTTGTAAATAGTATTAAATCTGTAGGGGTGAACTGCCATTTTCTTTGGACTGTTTTCACATTAGGGAGTTAGGGTTAGCGACTGTCTTTTGGTTTGTTTATTTCTATCAGGCTAGCTAGCACTTTCTGTGGGAAATGGCTTATTTTGTTTATTATGTTGGCCTTGGTTCGCCCTGAGTTGTAGTGTCATGTTTTGTTTGACACTTTCTTTCGTTTAAAATAAATATCATTCTGTTGGAACATCTCGATCCTGGATTTTGGTTTGGGGATCGGAGAGGGAACATGCTAATTTATCTTTGTATGTTGCACCCTCACCCCCTAGAAAGGGGCGTAACAGACCAGTACAGTTATAGTACTTTGTACTTTGACACATTTATCTTCTTCTTAGCAAGTGTCATGCATTCTGCTTCTCCAGCGTTTTTAAGAGCTGTTGATGATGTCAAATGCAGCTTACGGCCACACCGCTCTCTGAGCGCCCGATCTCGTCCGATCTCGGCAGCCAAATAGGGCCGGGCCTGGTTAGTACTTGGTAGGAAGACCGCCTGGGAATACCAGGTGCTGTAAGCTTTTTTGCTTGGGTTTACGGGCAGCTCAAGCTGGTGTTACTGCCTATTTATTCATAGAAATTGTTCTATATTTTCATCAAATTTTGTTCTTTCATTGCTGTTTTGCTACTTTATTGGTTTGTCAACCATCGTGCTTCATTACTAGTAGACCATGTTACGGTCCTGGCCATATGTGTTGTTTTTATTTTGTTGTTCTTATAGGTGCCCTGCCTGATTGGCCGGATTTGGGGGAAGTACAGGATGCTGATTGGTCCATCCTACACTTCCTGGAGTTTTAAATGTACGGTTCCCAACAGCTAGCGAGGCTCTTTCTGGCAGCAGCACCTGTTTGCTGTTCTTGGTTTCCAAATCTTATTTAGCATTTTTGAATTGTTAGGTTTTGTGCCGTGGTTTTGTTTATAAATTGTATATTTTGTAAATAGTATTAAATCTGTAGGGGTGAACTGCCATTTTCTTTGGACTGTTTTCACATTAGGGAGTTAGGGTTAGCGACTGTCTTTTGGTTTGTTTCTTTCTATCAGGCTAGCTAGCACTTTCTGTGGGAAATGGCTTATTTTGTTTATTATGTTGGCCTTGGTTCGCCCTGAGTTGTAGTGTCATGTTTTGTTTGACACTTTCTTTCGTTTAAAATAAATATCATTCTGTTGGAACATCTCGATCCTGGATTTTGGTTTGGGGATCGGAGAGGGAACATGCTAATTTATCTTTGTATGTTGCACCCTGACCCCCTAGAAAGGGGCGTAACAGACCAGTACAGTTATAGTAGTTTGTACTTTGCCACATTTATCTTCTTCTTAGCAAGTGTCATGCATTCTGCTTCTCCAGCGTTTTTAAGAGCTGTTGATGATATCAAATGCAGCTTACGGCCACACCGCTCTCTAAGCGCCCGATCTCGTCCGATCTCGGCAGCCAAATAGAGCCGGGCCTGGTTAGTACTTGGCAGGAAGACCGCCTGGGAATACCAGGTGCTGTAAGCTTTTTTGCTTGGGTTTACGGGCAGCACAAGCTGGTGTTACTGCCTATTTATTCATAGAAATTGTTCTATATTTTCATCAAATTTTGTTCTTTCATTGCTGTTTTGCTACTTTATTGGTTTGCCAACCATCGTGCTTCATTACTAGTAGACCATGTTACGGTCCTGGCCATATGTGTTGTTTTTATTTTCTTGTTCTTATAGGTGCCCTGCCTGATTGGCTGGATTGGGGGGCAGTACAGGAAGCTGATTGGTCCATCCTACACTTCCTGGAGTTTTAAAAGTATGGTTCCCAACAGCTAGCGAGGCTCTTTCTGGCATCAGCACCTGTTTGCTGTTCTTGGTTTCTAAACCTTATTTAGCATTTTTGAATTGTTAGGTTTTGTGCCGTGGTTTTGTTTATAAAATGTATATTTTGTAAATAGTATTAAATCTGTAGGGGTGGACTGCCATTTTTCTTTTGATTGTTTTCTCTTGTTTTCACATTAGGGAGTTAGGGTTAGCGACTGTCTTTTGGTTTGTTTCTTTCTATCAGGCTAGCTAGCACTTTCTGTGGGAAATGGCTTATTTTGTTTATTATGTTGGCCTTGGTTCGCCCTGAGTTGTAGTGTCATGTTTTGTTTGACACTTTCTTTCGTTTAAAATAAATATCATTCTGTTGGAACATCTCAATCCTGGATTTTGGTTTGGGGATCGGAGAGGGAACATGCAAATTTTATCTTTGTATGTTTCACCCTGACCCCCTAGACAGGGGCGTAACAGACCAGTACAGTTATAGTACTTTGTACTTTGCCACATTTATCTTCTTCTTAGCAAGTGTCATGCATTCTGCTTCTCTAGCGTTTTTAAGAGCTGTTGATGATGTCAAATGCATGTTACGGCCACACCGCTCTCTAAGCGCCCGATCTCGTCCGATCTCGGCAGCCAAATAGAGCCGGGCCTGGTTAGTACTTGGTAGGAAGACCGCCTGGGAATACCAGGTGCTGTAAGCTTTTTTGCTTGGGTTTACGGGCAGCTCAAGCTGGTGTTACTGCCTATTTATTCATAGAAATTGTTCTATATTTTCATCCAATTTTGTTCTTTCATTGCTGTTTTGCTACTTTATTGGTTTGTCAACCATCGTGCTTCATTACTAGTAGACCATGTTACGGTCCTGGCCATATGTGTTGTTTTTATTTTCTTGTTCTTATAGGTGCCCTGCCTGATTGGCCGGATTTGGGGGAAGTACAGGAAGCTGATTGGTCCATCCTACACTTCCTGGAGTTTTAAAAGTACGGTTCCCAACAGCTAGCGAGGCTCTTTCTGGCAGCAGCACCTGTTTGCTGTTCTTGGTTTCCAAATCTTATTTAGCATTTTTGAATTGTTAGGTTTTGTGCCGTGGTTTTGTTTATAAATTGTATATTTTGTAAATAGTATTAAATCTGTAGGGGTGGACTGCCATTTTCTTTGGACTGTTTTCACATTAGGGAGTTAGGGTTAGCGACTGTCTTTTGGTTTGTTTATTTCTATCAGGCTAGCTAGCACTTTCTGTGGGAAATGGCTTATTTTGTTTATTATGTTGGCCTTGGTTCGCCCTGAGTTGTAGTGTCATGTTTTGTTTGACACTTTCTTTCGTTTAAAATAAATATCATTCTGTTGGAACATCTCGATCCTGGATTTTGGTTTGGGGATCGGAGAGGGAACATGCTAATTTATCTTTGTATGTTGCACCCTGACCCCCTAGAAAGGGGCGTAACAGACCAGTACAGTTATAGTACTTTGTACTTTGACACATTTATCTTCTTCTTAGCAAGTGTCATGCATTCTGCTTCTCCAGCGTTTTTAAGAGCTGTTGATGATATCAAATGCAGCTTACGGCCACACCGCTCTCTAAGCGCCCGATCTCGTCCGATCTCGGCAGCCAAATAGAGCCGGGCCTGGTTAGTACTTGGTAGGAAGACCGCCTGGGAATACCAGGTGCTGTAAGCTTTTTTGCTTGGGTTTACGGGCAGCACAAGCTGGTGTTACTGCCTATTTATTCATAGAAATTGTTCTATATTTTCATCAAATTTTGTTCTTTCATTGCTGTTTTGCTACTTTATTGGTTTGCCAACCATCGTGCTTCATTACTAGTAGACCATGTTACGGTCCTGGCCATATGTGTTGTTTTTATTTTCTTGTTCTTATAGGTGCCCTGCCTGATTGGCCGGATTGGGGGGCAGTACAGGAAGCTGATTGGTCCATCCTACACTTCCTGGAGTTTTAAAAGTACGGTTCCCAACAGCTAGCGAGGCTCTTTCTGGCAGCAGCACCTGTTTGCTGTTCTTGGTTTCCAAATCTTATTTAGCATTTTTGAATTGTTAGGTTTTGTGCCGTGGTTTTGTTTATAAATTGTATATTTTGTAAATAGTATTAAATCTGTAGGGGTGAACTGCCATTTTCTTTGGACTGTTTTCACATTAGGGAGTTAGGGTTAGCGACTGTCTTTTGGTTTGTTTCTTTCTATCAGGCTAGCTAGCACTTTCTGTGGGAAATGGCTTATTTTGTTTATTATGTTGGCCTTGGTTCGCCCTGAGTTGTAGTGTCATGTTTTGTTTGACACTTTCTTTCGTTTAAAATAAATATCATTCTGTTGGAACATCTCGATCCTGGATTTTGGTTTGGGGATCGGAGAGGGAACATGCTAATTTATCTTTGTATGTTGCACCCTCACCCCCTAGAAAGGGGCGTAACAGACCAGTACAGTTATAGTACTTTGTACTTTGACACATTTATCTTCTTCTTAGCAAGTGTCATGCATTCTGCTTCTCCAGCGTTTTTAAGAGCTGTTGATGATGTCAAATGCAGCTTACGGCCACACCGCTCTCTGAGCGCCCGATCTCGTCCGATCTCGGCAGCCAAATAGGGCCGGGCCTGGTTAGTACTTGGTAGGAAGACCGCCTGGGAATACCAGGTGCTGTAAGCTTTTTTGCTTGGGTTTACGGGCAGCTCAAGCTGGTGTTACTGCCTATTTATTCATAGAAATTGTTCTATATTTTCATCAAATTTTGTTCTTTCATTGCTGTTTTGCTACTTTATTGGTTTGTCAACCATCGTGCTTCATTACTAGTAGACCATGTTACGGTCCTGGCCATATGTGTTGTTTTTATTTTGTTGTTCTTATAGGTGCCCTGCCTGATTGGCCGGATTTGGGGGAAGTACAGGATGCTGATTGGTCCATCCTACACTTCCTGGAGTTTTAAATGTACGGTTCCCAACAGCTAGCGAGGCTCTTTCTGGCAGCAGCACCTGTTTGCTGTTCTTGGTTTCCAAATCTTATTTAGCATTTTTGAATTGTTAGGTTTTGTGCCGTGGTTTTGTTTATAAATTGTATATTTTGTAAATAGTATTAAATCTGTAGGGGTGAACTGCCATTTTCTTTGGACTGTTTTCACATTAGGGAGTTAGGGTTAGCGACTGTCTTTTGGTTTGTTTCTTTCTATCAGGCTAGCTAGCACTTTCTGTGGGAAATGGCTTATTTTGTTTATTATGTTGGCCTTGGTTCGCCCTGAGTTGTAGTGTCATGTTTTGTTTGACACTTTCTTTCGTTTAAAATAAATATCATTCTGTTGGAACATCTCGATCCTGGATTTTGGTTTGGGGATCGGAGAGGGAACATGCTAATTTATCTTTGTATGTTGCACCCTGACCCCCTAGAAAGGGGCGTAACAGACCAGTACAGTTATAGTAGTTTGTACTTTGCCACATTTATCTTCTTCTTAGCAAGTGTCATGCATTCTGCTTCTCCAGCGTTTTTAAGAGCTGTTGATGATATCAAATGCAGCTTACGGCCACACCGCTCTCTAAGCGCCCGATCTCGTCCGATCTCGGCAGCCAAATAGAGCCGGGCCTGGTTAGTACTTGGTAGGAAGACCGCCTGGGAATACCAGGTGCTGTAAGCTTTTTTGCTTGGGTTTACGGGCAGCACAAGCTGGTGTTACTGCCTATTTATTCATAGAAATTGTTCTATATTTTCATCAAATTTTGTTCTTTCATTGCTGTTTTGCTACTTTATTGGTTTGTCAACCATCGTGCTTCATTACTAGTAGACCATGTTACGGTCATGGCCATATGTGTTGTTTTTATTTTCTTGTTCTTATAGGTGCCCTGCCTGATTGGCCGGATTTGGGGGAAGTACAGGAAGCTGATTGGTCCATCCTACACTTCCTGGAGTTTTAAAAGTACGGTTCCCAACAGCTAGCGAGGCTCTTTCTGGCAGCAGCACCTGTTTGCTGTTCTTAGTTTCCAAATCTTATTTAGCATTTTTGAATCGTTAGGTTTTGTGCCGTGGTTTTGTTTATAAATTGTATATTTTGTAAATAGTATTAAATCTGTAGGGGTGGACTGCCATTTTTCTTTTGATTGTTTTCTCTTGTTTTCACATTAGGGAGTTAGGGTTAGCGACTGTCTTTTGGTTTGTTTATTTCTATCAGGCTAGCTAGCACTTTCTGTGGGAAATGGCTTATTTTGTTTATTATGTTGGCCTTGGTTCGCCCTGAGTTGTAGTGTCATGTTTTGTTTGACACTTTCTTTCATTTAAAATAAATATCATTCTGTTGGAACATCTCGATTCTGGATTTTGGTTTGGGGATCGGAGAGGGAACATGCTAATTTATCTTTGTATGTTGCACCCTGACCCCCTAGACAGGGGCGTAACAGACCAGTACAGTTATAGTACTTTGTACTTTGCCACATTTATCTTCTTCTTAGCAAGTGTCATGCATTCTGCTTCTCCAGCGTTTTTAAGAGCTGTTGATGATGTCAAATGCAGCTTCCGGCCACACCGCTCTCTGAGCGCCCGATCTCGTCCGATCTCGGCAGCCAAATAGGGCCGGGCCTGGTTAGTACTTGGTAGGAAGACCGCCTGGGAATACCAGGTGCTGTAAGCTTTTTTGCTTGGGTTTACGGGCAGCACAAGCTGGTGTTACTGCCTATTTATTCATAGAAATTGTTCTATATTTTCATCAAATTTTGTTCTTTCATTGCTGTTTTGCTACTTTATTGGTTTGTCAACCATCGTGCTTCATTACTAGTAGACCATGTTACGGTCCTGGCCATATGTGTTGTTTTTATTTTCTTGTTCTTATAGGTGCCCTGCCTGATTGGCCGGATTTGGGGGAAGTACAGGAAGCTGATTGGTCCATCCTACACTTCCTGGAGTTTTAAAAGTACGGTTCCCAACAGCTAGCGAGGCTCTTTCTGGCAGCAGCACCTGTTTGCTGTTCTTGGTTTCCAAACCTTATTTAGCATTTTTGAATTGTTAGGTTTTGTGCCGTGGTTTTGTTTATAAATTGTATATTTTGTAAATAGTATTAAATCTGTAGGGGTGGACTGCCATTTTTCTTTTGATTGTTTTCTTTTGTTTTCGCATTAGGGAGTTAGGGTTAGCGACTGTCTTTTGGTTTGTTTCTTTCTATCAGGCTAGCTAGCACTTTCTGTGGGAAATGGCTTATTTTGTTTATTATGTTGGCCTTGGTTCGCCCTGAGTTGTAGTGTCATGTTTTGTTTGACACTTTCTTTCGTTTAAAATAAATATCATTCTGTTGGAACATCTCAATCCTGGATTTTGGTTTGGGGATCGGAGAGGGAACATGCAAATTTATCTTTGTATGTTTCACCCTGACCCCCTAGACAGGGGCGTAACAGACCAGTACAGTTATAGTACTTTGTACTTTGCCACATTTATCTTCTTCTTAGCAAGTGTCATGCATTCTGCTTCTCCAGCGTTTTTAAGAGCTGTTGATGATGTCAAATGCAGCTTCCGGCCACACCGCTCTCTGAGCGCCCGATCTCGTCCGATCTCGGCAGCCAAATAGGGCCGGGCCTGGTTAGTACTTGGTAGGAAGACCGCCTGGGAATACCAGGTGCTGTAAGCTTTTTTGCTTGGGTTTACGGGCAGCACAAGCTGGTGTTACTGCCTGTTTATTCATAGAAATTGTTCTACATTTTCATCAAATTTTGTTCTTTCATTGCTGTTTTGCTACTTTATTGGTTTGTCAACCATCGTGCTTCATTACTAGTAGACCATGTTACGGTCCTGGCCATATGTGTTGTTTTTATTTTCTTGTTCTTATAGGTGCCCTGCCTGATTGGCCGGATTTGGGGGAAGTACAGGAAGCTGATTGGTCCATCCTACACTTCCTGGAGTTTTAAAAGTACGGTTCCCAACAGCTAGCGAGGCTCTTTCTGGCAGCAGCACCTGTTTGCTGTTCTTGGTTTCCAAACCTTATTTAGCATTTTTGAATTGTTAGGTTTTGTGCCGTGGTTTTGTTTATAAATTGTATATTTTGTAAATAGTATTAAATCTGTAGGGGTGGACTGCCATTTTTCTTTTGATTGTTTTCTTTTGTTTTCGCATTAGGGAGTTAGGGTTAGCGACTGTCTTTTGGTTTGTTTCTTTCTATCAGGCTAGCTAGCACTTTCTGTGGGAAATGGCTTATTTTGTTTATTATGTTGGCCTTGGTTCGCCCTGAGTTGTAGTGTCATGTTTTGTTTGACACTTTCTTTCGTTTAAAATAAATATCATTCTGTTGGAACATCTCGATCCTGGATTTTGGTTTGGGGATCGGAGAGGGAACATGCTAATTTATCTTTGTATGTTGCACCCTGACCCCCTAGAAAGGGGCGTAACAGACCAGTACAGTTATAGTAGTTTGTACTTTGCCACATTTATCTTCTTCTTAGCAAGTGTCATGCATTCTGCTTCTCCAGCGTTTTTAAGAGCTGTTGATGATATCAAATGCAGCTTACGGCCACACCGCTCTCTAAGCGCCCGATCTCGTCCGATCTCGGCAGCCAAATAGAGCCGGGCCTGGTTAGTACTTGGTAGGAAGACCGCCTGGGAATACCAGGTGCTGTAAGCTTTTTTGCTTGGGTTTACGGGCAGCACAAGCTGGTGTTACTGCCTATTTATTCATAGAAATTGTTCTATATTTTCATCAAATTTTGTTCTTTCATTGCTGTTTTGCTACTTTATTGGTTTGCCAACCATCGTGCTTCATTACTAGTAGACCATGTTACGGTCCTGGCCATATGTGTTGTTTTTATTTTCTTGTTCTTATAGGTGCCCTGCCTGATTGGCTGGATTGGGGGGCAGTACAGGAAGCTGATTGGTCCATCCTACACTTCCTGGAGTTTTAAAAGTATGGTTCCCAACAGCTAGCGAGGCTCTTTCTGGCATCAGCACCTGTTTGCTGTTCTTGGTTTCTAAACCTTATTTAGCATTTTTGAATTGTTAGGTTTTGTGCCGTGGTTTTGTTTATAAAATGTATATTTTGTAAATAGTATTAAATCTGTAGGGGTGGACTGCCATTTTTCTTTTGATTGTTTTCTCTTGTTTTCACATTAGGGAGTTAGGGTTAGCGACTGTCTTTTGGTTTGTTTCTTTCTATCAGGCTAGCTAGCACTTTCTGTGGGAAATGGCTTATTTTGTTTATTATGTTGGCCTTGGTTCGCCCTGAGTTGTAGTGTCATGTTTTGTTTGACACTTTCTTTCGTTTAAAATAAATATCATTCTGTTGGAACATCTCAATCCTGGATTTTGGTTTGGGGATCGGAGAGGGAACATGCAAATTTTATCTTTGTATGTTTCACCCTGACCCCCTAGACAGGGGCGTAACAGACCAGTACAGTTATAGTACTTTGTACTTTGCCACATTTATCTTCTTCTTAGCAAGTGTCATGCATTCTGCTTCTCTAGCGTTTTTAAGAGCTGTTGATAATGTCAAATGCAGCTTACGGCCACACCGCTCTCTAAGCGCCCGATCTCGTCCGATCTCGGCAGCCAAATAGAGCCGGGCCTGGTTAGTACTTGGTAGGAAGACCGCCTGGGAATACCAGGTGCTGTAAGCTTTTTTGCTTGGGTTTACGGGCAGCTCAAGCTGGTGTTACTGCCTATTTATTCATAGAAATTGTTCTATATTTTCATCAAATTTTGTTCTTTCATTGCTGTTTTGCTACTTTATTGGTTTGTCAACCATCGTGCTTCATTACTAGTAGACCATGTTACGGTCATGGCCATATGTGTTGTTTTTATTTTCTTGTTCTTATAGGTGCCCTGCCTGATTGGCCGGATTTGGGGGAAGTACAGGAAGCTGATTGGTCCATCCTACACTTCCTGGAGTTTTAAAAGTACGGTTCCCAACAGCTAGCGAGGCTCTTTCTGGCAGCAGCACCTGTTTGCTGTTCTTAGTTTCCAAATCTTATTTAGCATTTTTGAATCGTTAGGTTTTGTGCCGTGGTTTTGTTTATAAATTGTATATTTTGTAAATAGTATTAAATCTGTAGGGGTGGACTGCCATTTTTCTTTTGATTGTTTTCTCTTGTTTTCACATTAGGGAGTTAGGGTTAGCGACTATCTTTTGGTTTGTTTATTTCTATCAGGCTAGCTAGCACTTTCTGTGGGAAATGGCTTATTTTGTTTATTATGTTGGCCTTGGTTCGCCCTGAGTTGTAGTGTCATGTTTTGTTTGACACTTTCTTTCATTTAAAATAAATATCATTCTGTTGGAACATCTCGATTCTGGATTTTGGTTTGGGGATCGGAGAGGGAACATGCTAATTTATCTTTGTATGTTGCACCCTGACCCCCTAGACAGGGGCGTAACAGACCAGTACAGTTATAGTACTTTGTACTTTGCCACATTTATCTTCTTCTTAGCAAGTGTCATGCATTCTGCTTCTCCAGCGTTTTTAAGAGCTGTTGATGATGTCAAATGCAGCTTCCGGCCACACCGCTCTCTGAGCGCCCGATCTCGTCCGATCTCGGCAGCCAAATAGGGCCGGGCCTGGTTAGTACTTGGTAGGAAGACCGCCTGGGAATACCAGGTGCTGTAAGCTTTTTTGCTTGGGTTTACGGGCAGCACAAGCTGGTGTTACTGCCTATTTATTCATAGAAATTGTTCTATATTTTCATCAAATTTTGTTCTTTCATTGCTGTTTTGCTACTTTATTGGTTTGTCAACCATCGTGCTTCATTACTAGTAGACCATGTTACGGTCCTGGCCATATGTGTTGTTTTTATTTTCTTGTTCTTATAGGTGCCCTGCCTGATTGGCCGGATTTGGGGGAAGTACAGGAAGCTGATTGGTCCATCCTACACTTCCTGGAGTTTTAAAAGTACGGTTCCCAACAGCTAGCGAGGCTCTTTCTGGCAGCAGCACCTGTTTGCTGTTCTTGGTTTCCAAACCTTATTTAGCATTTTTGAATTGTTAGGTTTTGTGCCGTGGTTTTGTTTATAAATTGTATATTTTGTAAATAGTATTAAATCTGTAGGGGTGGACTGCCATTTTTCTTTTGATTGTTTTCTTTTGTTTTCGCATTAGGGAGTTAGGGTTAGCGACTGTCTTTTGGTTTGTTTCTTTCTATCAGGCTAGCTAGCACTTTCTGTGGGAAATGGCTTATTTTGTTTATTATGTTGGCCTTGGTTCGCCCTGAGTTGTAGTGTCATGTTTTGTTTGACACTTTCTTTCGTTTAAAATAAATATCATTCTGTTGGAACATCTCAATCCTGGATTTTGGTTTGGGGATCGGAGAGGGAACATGCAAATTTATCTTTGTATGTTTCACCCTGACCCCCTAGACAGGGGCGTAACAGACCAGTACAGTTATAGTACTTTGTACTTTGCCACATTTATCTTCTTCTTAGCAAGTGTCATGCATTCTGCTTCTCCAGCGTTTTTAAGAGCTGTTGATGATGTCAAATGCAGCTTCCGGCCACACCGCTCTCTGAGCGCCCGATCTCGTCCGATCTCGGCAGCCAAATAGGGCCGGGCCTGGTTAGTACTTGGTAGGAAGACCGCCTGGGAATACCAGGTGCTGTAAGCTTTTTTGCTTGGGTTTACGGGCAGCACAAGCTGGTGTTACTGCCTGTTTATTCATAGAAATTGTTCTACATTTTCATCAAATTTTGTTCTTTCATTGCTGTTTTGCTACTTTATTGGTTTGTCAACCATCGTGCTTCATTACTAGTAGACCATGTTACGGTCCTGGCCATATGTGTTGTTTTTATTTTCTTGTTCTTATAGGTGCCCTGCCTGATTGGCCGGATTTGGGGGAAGTACAGGAAGCTGATTGGTCCATCCTACACTTCCTGGAGTTTTAAAAGTACGGTTCCCAACAGCTAGCGAGGCTCTTTCTGGCAGCAGCACCTGTTTGCTGTTCTTGGTTTCCAAACCTTATTTAGCATTTTTGAATTGTTAGGTTTTGTGCCGTGGTTTTGTTTATAAATTGTATATTTTGTAAATAGTATTAAATCTGTAGGGGTGGACTGCCATTTTTCTTTTGATTGTTTTCTTTTGTTTTCGCATTAGGGAGTTAGGGTTAGCGACTGTCTTTTGGTTTGTTTCTTTCTATCAGGCTAGCTAGCACTTTCTGTGGGAAATGGCTTATTTTGTTTATTATGTTGGCCTTGGTTCGCCCTGAGTTGTAGTGTCATGTTTTGTTTGACACTTTCTTTCGTTTAAAATAAATATCATTCTGTTGGAACATCTCAATCCTGGATTTTGGTTTGGGGATCGGAGAGGGAACATGCAAATTTATCTTTGTATGTTTCACCCTGACCCCCTAGACAGGGGCGTAACAGACCAGTACAGTTATAGTACTTTGTACTTTGCCACATTTATCTTCTTCTTAGCAAGTGTCATGCATTCTGCTTCTCTAGCGTTTTTAAGAGCTGTTGATGATATCAAATGCATGTTACGGCCACACCGCTCTCTAAGCGCCCGATCTCGTCCGATCTCGGCAGCCAAATAGGGCCGGGCCTGGTTAGTACTTGGTAGGAAGACCGCCTGGGAATACCAGGTGCTGTAAGCTTTTTTGCTTGGGTTTACGGGCAGCTCAAGCTGGTGTTACTGCCTATTTATTCATAGAAATTGTTCTATATTTTCATCAAATTTTGTTCTTTCATTGCTGTTTTGCTACTTTATTAGTTTGTCAACCATCGTGCTTCATTACTAGTAAACCATGTTACGGTCCTGGCCATATGTGTTGTTTTTATTTTCTTGTTCTTATAGGTGCCGTGCCTGATTGGCCGGATTTGGGGGAAGTACAGGAAGCTGATTGGTCCATCCTACACTTCCTGGAGTTTTAAATGTACGGTTCCCAACAGCTAGCGAGGCTCTTTCTGGCAGCAGCACCTGTTTGCTGTTCTTGGTTTCCAAATCTTATTTAGCATTTTTGAATTGTTAGGTTTTGTGCCGTGGTTTTGTTTATAAATTGTATATTTTGTAAATAGTATTAAATCTGTAGGGGTGGACTGCCATTTTCTTTTGATTGTTTTCTCTTGTTTTCACATTAGGGAGTTAGGGTTAGCGACTATCTTTTGGTTTGTTTATTTCTATCAGGCTAGCTAGCACTTTCTGTGGGAAATGGCTTATTTTGTTTATTATGTTGGCCTTGGTTCGCCCTGAGTTGTAGTGTCATGTTTTGTTTGACACTTTCTTTCGTTTAAAATAAATATCATTCTGTTGGAACATCTCGATTCTGGATTTTGGTTTGGGGATCGGAGAGGGAACATGCTAATTTATCTTTGTATGTTGCACCCTGACCCCCTAGACAGGGGCGTAACAGACCAGTACAGTTATAGTACTTTGTACTTTGCCACATTTATCTTCTTCTTAGCAAGTGTCATGCATTCTGCTTCTCCAGCGTTTTTAAGAGCTGTTGATGATGTCAAATGCAGCTTACGGCCACACCGCTCTCTGAGCGCCCGATCTCGTCCGATCTCAGCAGCCAAATAGGGCCGGGCCTGGTTAGTACTTGGTAGGAAGACCGCCTGGGAATACCAGGTGCTGTAAGCTTTTTTGCTTGGGTTTACGGGCAGCTCAAGCTGGTGTTACTGCCTATTTATTCATAGAAATTGTTCTATTATTTCATCAAATTTTGTTCTTTCATTGCTGTTTTGCTACTTTATTGGTTTGTCAACCATCGTGCTTCATTACTAGTAGACCATGTTACGGTCCTGGCCATATGTGTTGTTTTTATTTTCTTGTTCTTATAGGTGCCGTGCCTGATTGGCCGGATTTGGGGGAAGTACAGGAAGCTGATTGGTCCATCCTACACTTCCTGGAGTTTTAAATGTACGGTTCCCAACAGCTAGCGAGGCTCTTTCTGGCAGCAGCACCTGTTTGCTGTTCTTGGTTTCCAAATCTTATTTAGCATTTTTGAATTGTTAGGTTTTGTGCCGTGGTTTTGTTTATAAATTGTATATTTTGTAAATAGTATTAAATCTGTAGGGGTGGACTGCCATTTTCTTTTGATTGTTTTCTCTTGTTTTCACATTAGGGAGTTAGGGTTAGCGACTATCTTTTGGTTTGTTTATTTCTATCAGGCTAGCTAGCACTTTCTGTGGGAAATGGCTTATTTTGTTTATTATGTTGGCCTTGGTTCGCCCTGAGTTGTAGTGTCATGTTTTGTTTGACACTTTCTTTCGTTTAAAATAAATATCATTCTGTTGGAACATCTCAATCCTGGATTTTGGTTTGGGGATCGGAGAGGGAACATGCAAATTTATCTTTGTATGTTTCACCCTGACCCCCTAGACAGGGGCGTAACAGACCAGTACAGTTATAGTACTTTGTACTTTGCCACATTTATCTTCTTCTTAGCAAGTGTCATGCATTCTGCTTCTCTAGCGTTTTTAAGTGCTGTTGATGATGTCAAATGCATGTTACGGCCACACCGCTCTCTAAGCGCCCGATCTCGTCCGATCTCGGCAGCCAAATAGGGCCGGGCCTGGTTAGTACTTGGTAGGAAGACCGCCTGGGAATACCAGGTGCTGTAAGCTTTTTTGCTTGGGTTTACGGGCAGCTCAAGCTGGTGTTACTGCCTATTTATTCATAGAAATTGTTCTATATTTTCATCCAATTTTGTTCTTTCATTGCTGTTTTGCTACTTTATTGGTTTGTCAACCATCGTGCTTCATTACTAGTAGACCATGTTACGGTCATGGCCATATGTGTTGTTTTTATTTTGTTGTTCTTATAGGTGCCCTGCCTGATTGGCCGGATTTGGGGGAAGTACAGGAAGCTGATTGGTCCATCCTACACTTCCTGGAGTTTTAAATGTACGGTTCCCAACAGCTAGCGAGGCTCTTTCTGGCAGCAGCACCTGTTTGCTGTTCTTGGTTTCCAAATCTTATTTAGCATTTTTGAATTGTTAGGTTTTGTGCCGTGGTTTCGTTTATAAATTGTATATTTTGTAAATAGTATTAAATCTGTAGGGGTGAACTGCCATTTTCTTTGGACTGTTTTCACATTAGGGAGTTAGGGTTAGCGACTGTCTTTTGGTTTGTTTATTTCTATCAGGCTAGCTAGCACTTTCTGTGGGAAATGGCTTATTTTGTTTATTATGTTGGCCTTGGTTCGCCCTGAGTTGTAGTGTCATGTTTTGTTTGACACTTTCTTTCGTTTAAAATAAATATCATTCTGTTGGAACATCTCGATCCTGGATTTTGGTTTGGGGATCGGAGATGGAACATGCTAATTTATCTTTGTGTGTTGCACCCTGACCCCCTAGACAGGGGCGTAACAGACCAGTACAGTTATAGTACTTTGTACTTTGCCACATTTATCTTCTTCTTAGCAAGTGTCATGCATTCTGCTTCTCCAGCGTTTTTAAGAGCTGTTGATGATGTCAAATGCAGCTTACGGCCACACCGCTTTCTAAGCGCCCGATCTCGTCCGATCTCGGCAGCCAAATAGAGCCGGGCCTGGTTAGTACTTGGTAGGAAGACCGCCTGGGAATACCAGGTGCTGTAAGCTTTTTTGCTTGGGTTTACGGGCAGCACAAGCTGGTGTTACTGCCTATTTATTCATAGAAATTGTTCTATATTTTCATCAAATTTTGTTCTTTCATTGCTGTTTTGCTACTTTATTGGTTTGCCAACCATCGTGCTTCATTACTAGTAGACCATGTTACGGTCCTGGCCATATGTGATGTTTTTATTTTGTTGTTCTTATAGGTGCCCTGCCTGATTGGCCGGATTTGGGGGAAGTACAGGAAGCTGATTGGTCCATCCTACACTTCCTGGAGTTTTAAAAGTACGGTTCCCAACAGCTAGCGAGGCTCTTTCTGGCAGCAGCACCTGTTTGCTGTTCTTGGTTTCCAAACCTTATTTAGCATTTTTGAATTGTTAGGTTTTGTGCCGTGGTTTTGTTTATAAATTGTATATTTTGTAAATAGTATTAAATCTGTAGGGGTGGACTGCCATTTTCTTTTGATTGTTTTCTCTTGTTTTCACATTAGGGAGTTAGGGTTAGCGACTGTCTTTTGGTTTGTTGATTTCTATCAGGCTAGCTAGCACTTTCTGTGGGAAATGGCTTATTTTGTTTATTATGTTGGCCTTGGTTCGCCCTGAGTTGTAGTGTCATGTTTTGTTTGACACTTTCTTTCGTTTAAAATAAATATCATTCTGTTGGAACATCTCGATCCTGGATTTTGGTTTGGGGATCGGAGAGGGAACATGCTAATTTATCTTTGTATGTTGCACCCTGACCCCCTAGACAGGGGCGTAACAGACCAGTACAGTTATAGTACTTTGTACTTTGCCACATTTATCTTCTTCTTAGCAAGTGTCATGCATTCTGCTTTTCCAGCGTTTTTAAGAGCTGTTGATGATGTCAAATGCAGCTTACGGCCACACCGCTCTCTAAGCGCCCGATCTCGCCCGATCTCGTCCGATCTCGGCAGCCAAATAGAGCCGGGCCTGGTTAGTACTTGGTAGGAAGACCGCCTGGGAATACCAGGTGCTGTAAGCTTTTTTGCTTGGGTTTACGGGCAGCACAAGCTGGTGTTACTGCCTATTTATTCATAGAAATTGTTCTATATTTTCATCAAATTTTGTTCTTTCATTGCTGTTTTGCTACTTTATTGGTTTGTCAACCATCGTGCTTCATTACTAATAGACCATGTTACGGTCCTGGCCATATGTGTTGTTTTTATTTTCTTGTTCTTATAGGTGCCCTGCCTGATTGGCCGGATTGGGGTGCAGTACAGGAAGCTGATTGGTCCATCCTACACTTCCTGGAGTTTTAAAAGTACGGTTCCCAACAGCTAGCGAGGCTCTTTCTGGCATCAGCACCTGTTTGCTGTTCTTGGTTTCCAAACCTTATTTAGCATTTTTGAATTGTTAGGTTTTGTGCCGTGGTTTTGTTTATAAATTGTATATTTTGTAAATAGTATTAAATCTGTAGGGGTGGACTGCCATTTTCTTTGGACTGTTTTCACATTAGGGAGTTAGGGTTAGCGACTGTCTTTTGGTTTGTTTATTTCTATCAGGCTAGCTAGCACTTTCTGTGGGAAATGGCTTATTTTGTTTATTATGTTGGCCTTGGTTCGCCCTGAGTTGTAGTGTCATGTTTTGTTTGACACTTTCTTTCGTTTAAAATAAATATCATTCTGTTGGAACATCTCGATCCTGGATTTTGGTTTGGGGATCGGAGAGGGAACATGCTAATTTATCTTTGTATGTTGCACCCTGACCCCCTAGACAGGGGCGTAACAGACCAGTACAGTTATAGTACTTTGTACTTTGCCACATTTATCTTCTTCTTAGCAAGGGTCATGCATTCTGCTTCTCCAGCGTTTTTAAGAGCTGTTGATGATGTCAAATGCAGCTTACGGCCACACCGCTCTCTAAGCGCCCGATCCCGTCCGATCTCGGCAGCCAAATAGGGCCGGGCCTTGTTAGTACTTGGTAGGAAGACCGCCTGGGAATACCACGTGCTGTAAACTTCTTTGCTTGGGTTTACGGGCAGCACAAGCTGGTGTTACTGCCTATTTATTCATAGAAATTGTTCTATATTTTCATCAAATTTTGTTCTTTCATTGCTGTTTTGCTACTTTATTGGTTTGCCAACCATCGTGCTTCATTACTAGTAGACCATGTTACGGTCCTGGCCATATGTGTTGTTTTTATTTTCTTGTTCTTATAGGTGCCCTGCCTGATTGGCCGGATTGGGGGGCAGTACAGGAAGCGGATTGGTCCATCCTACACTTCCTGGAGTTTTAAAAGTACGGTTCCCAACAGCTAGCGAGGCTCTTTCTGGCATCAGCACCTGTTTGCTGTTCTTGGTTTCCAAACCTTATTTAGCATTTTTGAATTGTTAGGTTTTGTGCCGTGGTTTTGTTTATAAATTGTATATTTTGTAAATAGTATTAAATCTGTAGGGGTGAACTGCCATTTTCTTTGGACTGTTTTCACATTAGGGAGTTAGGGTTAGCGACTGTCTTTTGGTTTGTTTATTTCTATCAGGCTAGCTAGCACTTTCTGTGGGAAATGGCTTATTTTGTTTATTATGTTGGCCTTGGTTCGCCCTGAGTTGTAGTGTCATGTTTTGTTTGACACTTTCTTTCGTTTAAAATAAATATCATTCTGTTGGAACATCTCGATCCTGGATTTTGGTTTGGGGATCGGAGAGGGAACATGCTAATTTATCTTTGTGTGTTGCACCCTGACCCCCTAGACAGGGGCGTAACAGACCAGTACAGTTATAGTACTTTGTACTTTGCCACATTTATCTTCTTCTTAGCAAGTGTCATGCATTCTGCTTCTCCAGCGTTTTTAAGAGCTGTTGATGATGTCAAATGCAGCTTACGGCCACACCGCTTTCTAAGCGCCCGATCTAGTCCGATCTCGGCAGCCAAATAGAGCCGGGCCTGGTTAGTACTTGGTAGGAAGACCGCCTGGGAATACCAGGTGCTGTAAGCTTTTTTGCTTGGGTTTACGGGCAGCACAAGCTGGTGTTACTGCCTATTTATTCATAGAAATTGTTCTATATTTTCATCAAATTTTGTTCTTTCATTGCTGTTTTGCTACTTTATTGGTTTGTCAACCATCGTGCTTCATTACTAGTAGACCATGTTACGGTCCTGGCCATATGTGATGTTTTTATTTTGTTGTTCTTATAGGTGCCCTGCCTGATTGGCCGGATTTGGGGGAAGTACAGGAAGCTGATTGGTCCATCCTACACTTCCTGGAGTTTTAAAAGTACGGTTCCCAACAGCTAGCGAGGCTCTTTCTGGCAGCAGCACCTGTTTGCTGTTCTTGCTTTCCAAACCTTATTTAGCATTTTTGAATTGTTAGGTTTTGTGCCGTGGTTTTGTTTATAAATTGTATATTTTGTAAATAGTATTAAATCTGTAGGGCTGGACTGCCATTTTCTTTTGATTGTTTTCTCTTGTTTTCACATTAGGGAGTTAGGGTTAGCGACTGTCTTTTGGTTTGTTTATTTCTATCAGGCTAGCTAGCACTTTCTGTGGGAAATGGCTTATTTTGTTTATTATGTTGGCCTTGGTTCGCCCTGAGTTGTAGTGTCATGTTTTGTTTGACACTTTCTTTCGTTTAAAATAAATATCATTCTGTTGGAACATCTCGATCCTGGATTTTGGTTTGGGGATCGGAGAGGGAACATGCTAATTTATCTTTGTATGTTGCACCCTGACCCCCTAGACAGGGGCGTAACAGACCAGTACAGTTATAGTACTTTGTACTTTGCCACATTTATCTTCTTCTTAGCAAGTGTCATGCATTCTGCTTCTCCAGCGTTTTTAAGAGCTGTTGATGATGTCAAATGGAGCTTACGGCCAAACCGCTCTCTAAGCGCCCGATCTCGTCCGATCTCGGCAGCCAAATAGAGCCGGGCCTAGTTCCTACTTGGTAGGAAGACCGCCTGGGAATACCAGGTGCTGTAAGCTTTTTTGCTTGGGTTTACGGGCAGCACAAGCTGGTGTTACTGCCTATTTATTCATAGAAATTGTTCTATATTTTCATCAAATTTTGTTCTTTCATTGCTGTTTTGCTACTTTATTGGTTTGTCAACCATCGTGCTTCATTACTAGTAGACCATGTTATGGTCCTGGCCATATGTGTTGTTTTTATTTTGTTGTTCTTATAGGTGCCCTGCCTGATTGGCCGGATTTGGGGGAAGTACAGGAAGCTGATTGGTCCATCCTACACTTCCTGGAGTTTTAAAAGTACGGTTCCCAACAGCTAGCGAGGCTCTTTCTGGCAGCAGCACCTGTTTGCTGTTCTTGCTTTCCAAACCTTATTTAGCATTTTTGAATTGTTAGGTTTTGTGCCGTGGTTTTGTTTATAAATTGTATATTTTGTAAATAGTATTAAATCTGTAGGGGTGGACTGCCATTTTCTTTTGATTGTTTTCTCTTGTTTTCACATTAGGGAGTTAGGGTTAGCGACTGTCTTTTGGTTTGTTTATTTCTATCTGGCTGACTAGCACTTTCTGTGGGAAATGGCTTATTTTGTTTATTATGTTGGCCTTGGTTCGCCCTGAGTTGTAGTGTCATGTTTTGTTTGAAACTTTCTTTCGTTTAAAATAAATATCATTCTGTTGGAACATCTCGATCCTGGATTTTGGTTTGGGGATTGGAGAGGGAACATGCTAATTTATCTTTGTATGTTGCACCCTGACCCCCTAGACAGGGGCGTAACAGACCAGTACAGTTATAGTACTTTGTACTTTGCCACATTTATCTTCTTCTTAGCAAGTGTCATGCATTCTGCTTCTCCAGCGTTTTTAAGAGCTGTTGATGATGTCAAATGCAGCTTACGGCCACACTGCTCTCTAAGCGCCCGATCCCGTCCGATCTCGGCAGCCAAATAGGGCCGGGCCTTGTTAGTACTTGGTAGGAAGACCGCCTGGGAATACCACGTGCTGTAAGCTTCTTTGCTTGGGTTTACGGGCAGCACAAGCTGGTGTTACTGCCTATTTATTCATAGAAATTGTTCTATATTTTCACCAAATTTTGTTCTTTCATTGCTGTTTTGCTACTTTATTGGTTTGCCAACCATCGTGCTTCATTACTAGTAGACCATGTTACGGTCCTGGCCATATGTGTTGTTTTTATTTTCTTGTTCTTATAGGTGCCCTGCCTGATTGGCCGGATTGGGGGGCAGTACAGGAAGCTGATTGGTCCATCCTACACTTCCTGGAGTTTTAAAAGTACGGTTCCCAACAGCTAGCGAGGCTCTTTCTGGCATCAGCACCTGTTTGCTGTTCTTGGTTTCCAAACCTTATTTAGCATTTTTGAATTGTTAGGTTTTGTGCCGTGGTTTTGTTTATAAATTGTATATTTTGTAAATAGTATTAAATCTGTAGGGGTGAACTGCCATTTTCTTTGGACTGTTTTCACATTAGGGAGTTAGGGTTAGCGACTGTCTTTTGGTTTGTTTATTTCTATCAGGCTAGCTAGCACTTTCTGTGGGAAATGCCTTATTTTGTTTATTATGTTGGCCTTGGTTCGCCCTGAGTTGTAGTGTCATGTTTTGTTTGACACTTTCTTTCGTTTAAAATAAGTATCATTCTGTTGGAACATCTCGATCC
Organism: Channa argus; assembly: GCF_033026475.1. Classification (NCBI taxonomy): domain Eukaryota; kingdom Metazoa; phylum Chordata; class Actinopteri; order Anabantiformes; family Channidae; genus Channa; species Channa argus. The sequence continues at coordinate 413,257 of NW_027125249.1, read as the reverse complement.
TGGATTTTGGTTTGGGGATCGGAGAGGGAACATGCTAATTTATCTTTGTATGTTTCACCCTGACCCCCTAGACAGGGGCGTAACAGACCAGTACAGTTATAGTACTTTGTACTTTGCCACATTTATCTTCTTCTTAGCAAGTGTCATGCATTCTGCTTCTCTAGCGTTTTTAAGAGCTGTTGATGATGTCAAATGCAGCTTACGGCCACACCGCTCTCTAAGCGCCCGATCTCGCCCGATCTCGTCCGATCTCGGCAGCCAAATAGAGCCGGGCCTGGTTAGTACTTGGTAGGAAGACCGCCTGGGAATACCAGGTGCTGTAAGCTTTTTTGCTTGGGTTTACGGGCAGCACAAGCTGGTGTTACTGCCTATTTATTCATAGAAATTGTTCTATATTTTCATCAAATTTTGTTCTTTCATTGCTGTTTTGCTACTTTATTGGTTTGTCAACCATCGTGCTTCATTACTAATAGACCATGTTACGGTCCTGGCCATATGTGTTGTTTTTATTTTCTTGTTCTTATAGGTGCCCTGCCTGATTGGCTGGATTGGGGGGCAGTACAGGAAGCGGATTGGTCCATCCTACACTTCCTGGAGTTTTAAAAGTACGGTTCCCAACAGCTAGCGAGGCTCTTTCTGGCATCAGCACCTGTTTGCTGTTCTTGGTTTCCAAACCTTATTTAGCATTTTTGAATTGTTAGGTTTTGTGCCGTGGTTTTGTTTATAAATTGTATATTTTGTAAATAGTATTAAATCTGTAGGGGTGAACTGCCATTTTCTTTTGACTGTTTTCACATTAGGGAGTTAGGGTTAGAGACTGTCTTTTGGTTTGTTTATTTCTATCAGGCTAGCTAGCACTTTCTGTGGGAAATGCCTTATTTTGTTTATTATGTTGGCCTTGGTTCGCCCTGAGTTGTAGTGTCATGTTTTGTTTGACACTTTCTTTCGTTTAAAATAAGTATCATTCTGTTGGAACATCTCGATCCTGGATTTTGGTTTGGGGATCGGAGAGGGAACATGCTAATTTATCTTTGTATGTTTCACCCTGACCCCCTAGACAGGGGCGTAACAGACCAGTACAGTTATAGTACTTTGTACTTTGCCACATTTATCTTCTTCTTAGCAAGTGTCATGCATTCTGCTTCTCTAGCGTTTTTAAGAGCTGTTGATGATGTCAAATGCAGCTTACGGCCACACCGCTCTCTAAGCGCCCGATCTCGTCCGATCTCGGCAGCCAAATAGAGCCGGGCCTGGTTAGTACTTGGTAGGAAGACCGCCTGGGAATACCAGGTGCTGTAAGCTTTTTTGCTTGGGTTTACGGGCAGCACAAGCTGGTGTTACTGCCTATTTATTCATAGAAATTGTTCTATATTTTCATCAAATTTTGTTCTTTCATTGCTGTTTTGCTACTTTATTGGTTTGCCAACCATCGTGCTTCATTACTAGTAGACCATGTTACGGTCCTGGCCATATGTGTTGTTTTTATTTTCTTGTTCTTATAGGTGCCCTGCCTGATTGGCCGGATTTGGGGGCAGTACAGGAAGCTGATTGGTCCATCCTACACTTCCTGGAGTTTTAAAAGTACGGTTCCCAACAGCTAGCGAGGCTTATTCTGGCATCAGCACCTGTTTGCTGTTCTTGGTTTCCAAACCTTATTTAGCATTTTTGAATTGTTAGGTTTTGTGCCGTGGTTTTGTTTATAAATTGTATATTTTGTAAATAGTATTAAATCTGTAGGGGTGAACTGCCATTTTCTTTGGACTGTTTTCACATTAGGGAGTTAGGGTTAGCGACTGTCTTTTGGTTTGTTTATTTCTATCAGGCTAGCTAGCACTTTCTGTGGGAAATGGCTTATTTTGTTTATTATGTTGGCCTTGGTTCGCCCTGAGTTGTAGTGTTATGTTTTGTTTGACACTTTCTTTCGTTTAAAATAAATATCATTCTGTTGGAACATCTCGATCCTGGATTTTGGTTTGGGGATCGGAGATGGAACATGCTAATTTATCTTTGTGTGTTGCACCCTGACCCCCTAGACAGGGGCGTAACAGACCAGTACAGTTATAGTACTTTGTACTTTGCCACATTTATCTTCTTCTTAGCAAGTGTCATGCATTCTGCTTCTCCAGCGTTTTTAAGAGCTGTTGATGATGTCAAATGCAGCTTACGGCCACACCGCTTTCTAAGCGCCCGATCTCGTCCGATCTCGGCAGCCAAATAGAGCCGGGCCTGGTTAGTACTTGGTAGGAAGACCGCCTGGGAATAACAGGTGCTGTAAGCTTTTTTGCTTGGGTTTACGGGCAGCACAAGCTGGTGTTACTGCCTATTTATTCATAGAAATTGTTCTATATTTTCATCAAATTTTGTTCTTTCATTGCTGTTTTGCTACTTTATTGGTTTGCCAACCATCGTGCTTCATTACTAGTAGACCATGTTACGGTCCTGGCCATATGTGATGTTTTTATTTTGTTGTTCTTATAGGTGCCCTGCCTGATTGGCCGGATTTGGGGGAAGTACAGGAAGCTGATTGGTCCATCCTACACTTCCTGGAGTTTTAAAAGTACGGTTCCCAACAGCTAGCGAGGCTCTTTCTGGCAGCAGCACCTGTTTGCTGTTCTTGGTTTCCAAACCTTATTTAGCATTTTTGAATTGTTAGGTTTTGTGCCGTGGTTTTGTTTATAAATTGTATATTTTGTAAATAGTATTAAATCTGTAGGGGTGGACTGCCATTTTCTTTTGATTGTTTTCTCTTGTTTTCACATTAGGGAGTTAGGGTTAGCGACTGTCTTTTGGTTTGTTGATTTCTATCAGGCTAGCTAGCACTTTCTGTGGGAAATGGCTTATTTTGTTTATTATGTTGGCCTTGGTTCGCCCTGAGTTGTAGTGTCATGTTTTGTTTGACACTTTCTTTCGTTTAAAATAAATATCATTCTGTTGGAACATCTCGATCCTGGATTTTGGTTTGGGGATCGGAGAGGGAACATGCTAATTTATCTTTGTATGTTGCACCCTGACCCCCTAGACAGGGGCGTAACAGACCAGTACAGTTATAGTACTTTGTACTTTGCCACATTTATCTTCTTCTTAGCAAGTGTCATGCATTCTGCTTTTCCAGCGTTTTTAAGAGCTGTTGATGATGTCAAATGCAGCTTACGGCCACACCGCTCTCTAAGCGCCCGATCTCGCCCGATCTCGTCCGATCTCGGCAGCCAAATAGAGCCGGGCCTGGTTAGTACTTGGTAGGAAGACCGCCTGGGAATACCAGGTGCTGTAAGCTTTTTTGCTTGGGTTTACGGGCAGCACAAGCTGGTGTTACTGCCTATTTATTCATAGAAATTGTTCTATATTTTCATCAAATTTTGTTCTTTCATTGCTGTTTTGCTACTTTATTGGTTTGTCAACCATCGTGCTTCATTACTAATAGACCATGTTACGGTCCTGGCCATATGTGTTGTTTTTATTTTCTTGTTCTTATAGGTGCCCTGCCTGATTGGCCGGATTGGGGGGCAGTACAGGAAGCTGATTGGTCCATCCTACACTTCCTGGAGTTTTAAAAGTACGGTTCCCAACAGCTAGCGAGGCTCTTTCTGGCATCAGCACCTGTTTGCTGTTCTTGGTTTCCAAACCTTATTTAGCATTTTTGAATTGTTAGGTTTTGTGCCGTGGTTTTGTTTATAAATTGTATATTTTGTAAATAGTATTAAATCTGTAGGGGTGGACTGCCATTTTCTTTTGATTGTTTTCTCTTGTTTTCACATTAGGGAGTTAGGGTTAGCGACTGTCTTTTGGTTTGTTTATTTCTATCAGGCTGACTAGCACTTTCTGTGGGAAATGGCTTATTTTGTTTATTATGTTGGCCTTGGTTCGCCCTGAGTTGTAGTGTCATGTTTTGTTTGACACTTTCTTTCGTTTAAAATAAATATCATTCTGTTGGAACATCTCGATCCTGGATTTTGGTTTGGGGATCGGAGAGGGAACATGCTAATTTATCTTTGTATGTTGCACCCTGACCCCCTAGACAGGGGCGTAACAGACCAGTACAGTTATAGTACTTTGTACTTTGCCACATTTATCTTCTTCTTAGCAAGTGTCATGCATTCTGCTTCTCCAGCGTTTTTAAGAGCTGTTGATGATGTCAAATGCAGCTTACGGCCACACTGCTCTCTAAGCGCCCGATCCCGTCCGATCTCGGCAGCCAAATAGGGCCGGGCCTTGTTAGTGCTTGGTAGGAAGACCGCCTGGGAATACCACGTGCTGTAAGCTTCTTTGCTTGGGTTTACGGGCAGCACAAGCTGGTGTTACTGCCTATTTATTCATAGAAATTGTTCTATATTTTCACCAAATTTTGTTCTTTCATTGCTGTTTTGCTACTTTATTGGTTTGCCAACCATCGTGCTTCATTACTAGTAGACCATGTTACGGTCCTGGCCATATGTGTTGTTTTTATTTTCTTGTTCTTATAGGTGCCCTGCCTGATTGGCCGGATTGGGGGGCAGTACAGGAAGCGGATTGGTCCATCCTACACTTCCTGGAGTTTTAAAAGTACGGTTCCCAACAGCTAGCGAGGCTCTTTCTGGCATCAGCACCTGTTTGCTGTTCTTGGTTTCCAAACCTTATTTAGCATTTTTGAATTGTTAGGTTTTGTGCCGTGGTTTTGTTTATAAATTGTATATTTTGTAAATAGTATTAAATCTGTAGGGGTGAACTGCCATTTTCTTTGGACTGTTTTCACATTAGGGAGTTAGGGTTAGAGACTGTCTTTTGGTTTGTTTATTTCTATCAGGCTAGCTAGCACTTTCTGTGGGAAATGCCTTATTTTGTTTATTATGTTGGCCTTGGTTCGCCCTGAGTTGTAGTGTCATGTTTTGTTTGACACTTTCTTTCGTTTAAAATAAGTATCATTCTGTTGGAACATCTCGATCCTGGATTTTGGTTTGGGGATCGGAGAGGGAACATGCTAATTTATCTTTGTATGTTTCACCCTGACCCCCTAGACAGGGGCGTAACAGACCAGTACAGTTATAGTACTTTGTACTTTGCCACATTTATCTTCTTCTTAGCAAGTGTCATGCATTCTGCTTCTCTAGCGTTTTTAAGAGCTGTTGATGATGTCAAATGCAGCTTACGGCCACACCGCTCTCTAAGCGCCCGATCTCGGCAGCCAAATAGAGCCGGGCCTGGTTAGTACTTGGTAGGAAGACCGCCTGGGAATACCAGGTGCTGTAAGCTTTTTTGCTTGGGTTTACGGGCAGCACAAGCTGGTGTTACTGCCTATTTATTCATAGAAATTGTTCTATATTTTCATCAAATTTTGTTCTTTCATTGCTGTTTTGCTACTTTATTGGTTTGTCAACCATCGTGCTTCATTACTAATAGACCATGTTACGGTCCTGGCCATATGTGTTGTTTTTATTTTCTTGTTCTTATAGGTGCCCTGCCTGATTGGCCGGATTGGGGGGCAGTACAGGAAGCTGATTGGTCCATCCTACACCTGCTGGAGTTTTAAAAGTACGGTTCCCAACAGCTAGCGAGGCTCTTTCTGGCAGCAGCACCTGTTTGCTGTTCTTGCTTTCCAAACCTTATTTAGCATTTTTGAATTGTTAGGTTTTGTGCCGTGGTTTTGTTTATAAATTGTATATTTTGTAAATAGTATTAAATCTGTAGGGCTGGACTGCCATTTTCTTTTGATTGTTTTCTCTTGTTTTCACATTAGGGAGTTAGGGTTAGCGACTGTCTTTTGGTTTGTTTATTTCTATCAGGCTAGCTAGCACTTTCTGTGGGAAATGGCTTATTTTGTTTATTATGTTGGCCTTGGTTCGCCCTGAGTTGTAGTGTCATGTTTTGTTTGACACTTTCTTTCGTTTAAAATAAATATCATTCTGTTGGAACATCTCGATCCTGGATTTTGGTTTGGGGATCGGAGAGGGAACATGCTAATTTATCTTTGTATGTTGCACCCTGACCCCCTAGACAGGGGCGTAACAGACCAGTACAGTTATAGTACTTTGTACTTTGCCACATTTATCTTCTTCTTAGCAAGGGTCATGCATTCTGCTTCTCCAGCGTTTTTAAGAGCTGTTGATGATGTCAAATGCAGCTTACGGCCACACTGCTCTCTAAGCGCCCGATCCCGTCCGATCTCGGCAGCCAAATAGGGCCGGGCCTTGTTAGTACTTGGTAGGAAGACCGCCTGGGAATACCACGTGCTGTAAGCTTCTTTGCTTGGGTTTACGGGCAGCACAAGCTGGTGTTACTGCCTATTTATTCATAGAAATTGTTCTATATTTTCATCAAATTTTGTTCTTTCATTGCTGTTTTGCTACTTTATTGGTTTGCCAACCATCGTGCTTCATTACTAGTAGACCATGTTACGGTCCTGGCCATATGTGTTGTTTTTATTTTCTTGTTCTTATAGGTGCCCTGCCTGATTGGCCGGATTGGGGGGCAGTACAGGAAGCTGATTGGTCCATCCTACACTTCCTGGAGTTTTAAAAGTACGGTTCCCAACAGCTAGCGAGGCTCTTTCTGGCATCAGCACCTGTTTGCTGTTCTTGGTTTCCAAACCTTATTTAGCATTTTTGAATTGTTAGGTTTTGTGCCGTGGTTTTGTTTATAAATTGTATATTTTGTAAATAGTATTAAATCTGTAGGGGTGAACTGCCATTTTCTTTGGACTGTTTTCACATTAGGGAGTTAGGGTTAGCGACTGTCTTTTGGTTTGTTTATTTCTATCAGGCTAGCTAGCACTTTCTGTGGGAAATGGCTTATTTTGTTTATTATGTTGGCCTTGGTTCGCCCTGAGTTGTAGTGTCATGTTTTGTTTGACACTTTCTTTCGTTTAAAATAAATATCATTCTGTTGGAACATCTCGATCCTGGATTTTGGTTTGGGGATCGGAGAGGGAACATGCTAATTTATCTTTGTATGTTGCACCCTGACCCCCTAGACAGGGGCGTAACAGACCAGTACAGTTATAGTACTTTGTACTTTGCCACATTTATCTTCTTCTTAGCAAGTGTCATGCATTCTGCTTTTCCAGCGTTTTTAAGAGCTGTTGATGATGTCAAATGCAGCTTACGGCCACACCGCTCTCTAAGCGCCCGATCTCGCCCGATCTCGTCCGATCTCGGCAGCCAAATAGAGCCGGGCCTGGTTAGTACTTGGTAGGAAGACCGCCTGGGAATACCAGGTGCTCTAAGCTTTTTTGCTTGGGTTTACGGGCAGCACAAGCTGGTGTTACTGCCTATTTATTCATAGAAATTGTTCTATATTTTCATCAAATTTTGTTCTTTCATTGCTGTTTTGCTACTTTATTGGTTTGTCAACCATCGTGCTTCATTACTAATAGACCATGTTACGGTCCTGGCCATATGTGTTGTTTTTATTTTCTTGTTCTTATAGGTGCCCTGCCTGATTGGCCGGATTGGGGGGCAGTACAGGAAGCTGATTGGTCCATCCTACACTTCCTGGAGTTTTAAAAGTACGGTTCCCAACAGCTAGCGAGGCTCTTTCTGGCATCAGCACCTGTTTGCTGTTCTTGGTTTCCAAACCTTATTTAGCATTTTTGAATTGTTAGGTTTTGTGCCGTGGTTTTGTTTATAAATTGTATATTTTGTAAATAGTATTAAATCTGTAGGGGTGAACTGCCATTTTCTTTGGACTGTTTTCACATTAGGGAGTTAGGGTTAGCGACTGTCTTTTGGTTTGTTTATTTCTATCAGGCTAGCTAGCACTTTCTGTGGGAAATGGCTTATTTTGTTTATTATGTTGGCCTTGGTTCGCCCTGAGTTGTAGTGTCATGTTTTGTTTGACACTTTCTTTCGTTTAAAATAAATATCATTCTGTTGGAACATCTCGATCCTGGATTTTGGTTTGGGGATCGGAGAGGGAACATGCTAATTTATCTTTGTATGTTGCACCCTGACCCCCTAGACAGGGGCGTAACAGACCAGTACAGTTATAGTACTTTGTACTTTGCCACATTTATCTTCTTCTTAGCAAGTGTCATGCATTCTGCTTCTCCAGCGTTTTTAAGAGCTGTTGATGATGTCAAATGCAGCTTACGGCCACACCGCTCTCTAAGCGCCCGATCTCGCCCGATCTCGGCAGCCAAATAGAGCCGGGCCTGGTTAGTACTTGGTAGGAAGACCGCCTGGGAATACCAGGTGCTGTAAGCTTTTTTGCTTGGGTTTACGGGCAGCTCAAGCTGGTGTTACTGCCTATTTATTCATAGAAATTGTTCTATATTTTCATCAAATTTTGTTCTTTCATTGCTGTTTTGCTACTTTATTGGTTTGTCAACCATCGTGCTTCATTACTAGTAGACCATGTTACGGTCCTGGCCATATGTGTTGTTTTTATTTTCTTGTTGTTATAGGTGCCCTGCCTGATTGGCCGGATTTGGGGGAAGTACAGGAAGCTGATTGGTCCATCCTACACTTCCTGGAGTTTTAAAAGTACGGTTCCCAACAGCTAGCGAGGCTCTTTCTGGCAGTAGCACCTGTTTGCTGTTCTTGGTTTCCAAATCTTATTTAGCATTTTTGAATTGTTAGGTTTTGTGCCGTGGTTTTGTTTATAAATTGTATATTTTGTAAATAGTATTAAATCTGTAGGGGTGAACAGCCATTTTCTTTTGATTGTTTTCTCTTGTTTTCACATTAGGGAGTTAGGGTTAGCGACTGTCTTTTGGTTTGTTTATTTCTATCAGTCTAGCTAGCACTTTCTGTGGGAAATGGCTTATTTTGTTTATTATGTTGGCCTTGGTTCGCCCTGAGTTGTAGTGTCATGTTTTGTTTGACACTTTCTTTCGTTTAAAATAAATATCATTCTGTTGGAACATCTCAATCCTGGATTTTGGTTTGAGGATCGGAGAGGGAACATGCAAATTTATCTTTGTATGTTTCACCCTGACCCCCTAGACAGGGGCGTAACAGACCAGTACAGTTATAGTACTTTGTACTTTGCCACATTTATCTTCTTCTTAGCAAGTGTCATGCATTCTGCTTCTCTAGCGTTTTTAAGAGCTGTTGATGATGTCAAATGCAGCTTACGGCCACACCGCTCTCTAAGCGCCCGATCTCGTCCGATCTCGGCAGCCAAATAGAGCCGGGCCTGGTTAGTACTTGGTAGGAAGACCGCCTGGGAATACCAGGTGCTGTAAGCTTTTTTGCTTGGGTTTACGGGCAGCACAAGCTGGTGTTACTGCCTATTTATTCATAGAAATTGTTCTATATTTTCATCAAATTTTGTTCTTTCATTGCTGTTTTGCTACTTTATTGGTTTGCCAACCATCGTGCTTCATTACTAGTAGACCATGTTACGGTCCTGGCCATATGTGTTGTTTTTATTTTCTTGTTCTTATAGGTGCCCTGCCTGATTGGCCGGATTTGGGGGCAGTACAGGAAGCTGATTGGTCCATCCTACACTTCCTGGAGTTTTAAAAGTACGGTTCCCAACAGCTAGCGAGGCTTATTCTGGCATCAGCACCTGTTTGCTGTTCTTGGTTTCCAAATCTTATTTAGCATTTTTGAATTGTTAAGTTTTGTGCCGTGGTTTTGTTTATAAATTGTATATTTTGTAAATAGTATTAAATCTGTAGGGGTGAACTGCCATTTTCTTTGGACTGTTTTCACATTAGGGAGTTAGGGTTAGCGACTGTCTATTGGTTTGTTTATTTCTATCAGGCTAGCTAGCACTTTCTGTGGGAAATGGCTTATTTTGTTTATTATGTTGGCCTTGGTTCGCCCTGAGTTGTAGTGTCATGTTTTGTTTGACACTTTCTTTCGTTTAAAATAAATATCATTCTCTTGGAACATCTCGATCCTGGATTTTGGTTTGGGGATCGGAGAGGGAACATGCTAATTTATCTTTTTATGTTGCACCCTGAGCCCCTAGACAGGGGCGTAACAGACCAGTACAGTTATAGTACTTTGTACTTTGCCACATTTATCTTCTTCTTAGCAAGTGTCATGCATTCTGCTTCTCCAGCGTTTTTAAGAGCTGTTGATGATGTCAAATGCAGCTTACGGCCACACCGCTCTCTAAGCGCCCGATCTCGTCCGATCTCGGCAGCCAAATAGAGCCGGGCCTGGTTAGTGCTTGGTAGGAAGACCGCCTGGGAATACCAGGTGCTGTAAGCTTTTTTGCTTGGGTTTACGGGCAGCACAAGCTGGTGTTACTGCCTATTTATTCATAGAAATTGTTCTATATTTTCATCAAATTTTGTTCTTTCATTGCTGTTTTGCTACTTTATTGGTTTGCCAACCATCGTGCTTCATTACTAGTAGACCATGTTACGGTCCTGGCCATATGTGTTGTTTTTATTTTCTTGTTCTTATAGGTGCCCTGCCTGATTGGCCGGATTTAGGGGAAGTACGGGAAGCTGATTGGTCCATCCTACACTTCCTGGAGTTTTAAAAGTACGGTTCCCAACAGCTAGCGAGGCTCTTTCTGGCAGTAGCACCTGTTTGCTGTTCTTGGTTTCCAAATCTTATTTAGCATTGTTGAATTGTTAGGTTTTGTGCCGTGGTTTTGTTTATAAATTGTATATTTTGTAAATAGTATTAAATCTGTAGGGGTGGACTGCCATTTTCTTTTGATTGTTTTCTCTTGTTTTCACATTAGGGAGTTAGGGTTAGCGACTGTCTTTTGGTTTGTTTTTTTCTATCAGGCTAGCTAGCGCTTTCTGTGGGAAATGGCTTATTTTGTTTATTATGTTGGCCTTGGTTAGCCCTGAGTTGTAGTGTCATGTTTTGTTTGACACTTTCTTTCGTTTAAAATAAATATCATTCTGTTGGAACATCTCAATCCTGGATTTTGGTTTGAGGATCGGAGAGGGAACATGCAAATTTATCTTTGTATGTTTCACCCTGACCACCTAGACAGGGGCGTAACAGACCAGTACAGTTATAGTACTTTGTACTTTGCCACATTTATCTTCTTCTTAGCAAGTGTCATGCATTCTGCTTCTCCAGCGTTTTTAAGAGCTGTTGATGATGTCAAATGCATGTTACGGCCACACCGCTCTCTAAGCGCCCGATCTCGTCCGATCTCGGCAGCCAAATAGGGCCGGGCCTGGTTAGTACTTGGTAGGAAGACCGCCTGGGAATACCAGGTGCTGTAAGCTTTTTTGCTTGGGTTTACGGGCAGCTCAAGCTGGTGTTACTGCCTATTTATTCATAGAAATTGTTCTATATTTTCATCAAATTTTGTTCTTTCATTGCTGTTTTGCTACTTTATTGGTTTGTCAACCATCGTGCTTCATTACTAGTAGACCATGTTACGGTCCTGGCCATATGTGTTGTTTTTATTTTCTTGTTCTTATAGGTGCCATGCCTGATTGGCCGGATTTGGGGGAAGTACAGGAAGCTGATTGGTCCATCCTACACTTCCTGGAGTTTTAAATGTACGGTTCCCAACAGCTAGCGAGGCTCTTTCTGGCAGCAGCACCTGTTTGCTGTTCTTGGTTTCCAAATCTTATTTAGCATTTTTGAATTGTTAGGTTTTGTGCCGTGGTTTTGTTTATAAATTGTATATTTTGTAAATAGTATTAAATCTGTAGGGGTGGACTGCCATTTTCTTTTGATTGTTTTCTCTTGTTTTCAAATTAGGGAGTTAGGGTTAGCGACTGTCTTTTGGTTTGTTTATTTCTATCAGGCTAGCTAGCACTTTCTGTGGGAAATGGCTTATTTTGTTTATTATGTTGGCCTTGGTTCGCCCTGAGTTGTAGTGTCATGTTTTGTTTGACACTTTCTTTCGTTTAAAATAAATATCATTCTGTTGGAACATCTCGATCCTGGATTTTGGTTTGGGGATCGGAGAGGGAACATGCTAATTTATCTTTGTATGTTTCACCCTGACCCCCTAGACAGGGGCGTAACAGACCAGTACAGTTATAGTACTTTGTACTTTGCCACATTTATCTTCTTCTTAGCAAGGGTCATGCATTCTGCTTCTCCAGCGTTTTTAAGAGCTGTTGATGATGTCAAATGCAGCTTACGGCCACACCGCTCTCTAAGCGCCCGATCCCGTCCGATCTCGGCAGCCAAATAGGGCCGGGCCTTGTTAGTACTTGGTAGGAAGACCGCCTGGGAATACCACGTGCTGTAAGCTTCTTTGCTTGGGTTTACGGGCAGCACAAGCTGGTGTTACTGCCTATTTATTCATAGAAATTGTTCTATATTTTCATCAAATTTTGTTCTTTCATTGCTGTTTTGCTACTTTATTGGTTTGCCAACCATCGTGCTTCATTACTAGTAGACCATGTTACGGTTCTGGCCATATGTGTTGTTTTTATTTTCTTGTTCTTATAGGTGCCCTGCCTGATTGGCCGGATTGGGGGGCAGTACCGGAAGCTGAGTGGTCCATCCTACACTTCCTGGAGTTTTAAAAGTACGGTTCCCAACAGCTAGCGAGGCTCTTTCTGGCATCAGCACCTGTTTGCTGTTCTTGGTTTCCAAACCTTATTTAGCATTTTTGAATTGTTAGGTTTTGTGCCGTGGTTTTGTTTATAAATTGTATATTTTGTAAATAGTATTAAATCTGTAGGGGTGGACTGCCATTTTTCTTTTGATTGTTTTCTCTTGTTTTCGCATTAGGGAGTTAGGGTTAGCGACTGTCTTTTGGTTTGTTTCTTTCTATCAGGCTAGCTAGCACTTTCTGTGGGAAATGGCTTATTTTGTTTATTATGTTGGCCTTGGTTCGCCCTGAGTTGTAGTGTCATGTTTTGTTTGACACTTTCTTTCGTTTAAAATAAATATCATTCTGTTGGAATATCTCAATCCTGGATTTTGGTTTGGGGATCGGAGAGGGAACATGCAAATTTATCTTTGTATGTTTCACCCTGACCCCCTAGACAGGGGCGTAACAGACCAGTACAGTTATAGTACTTTGTACTTTGCCACATTTATCTTCTTCTTAGCAAGTGTCATGCATTCTGCTTCTCTAGCGTTTTTAAGAGCTGTTGATGATATCAAATGCATGTTACGGCCACACCGCTCTCTAAGCGCCCGATCTCGTCCGATCTCGGCAGCCAAATAGGGCTGGGCCTGGTTAGTACTTGGTAGGAAGACCGCCTGGGAATACCAGGTGCTGTAAGCTTTTTTGCTTGGGTTTACGGGCAGCTCAAGCTGGTGTTACTGCCTATTTATTCATAGAAATTGTTCTATATTTTCATCAAATTTTGTTCTTTCATTGCTGTTTTGCTACTTTATTGGTTTGTCAACCATCGTGCTTCATTACTAGTAGACCATGTTACGGTCCTGGCCATATGTGTTGTTTTTATTTTCTTGTTCTTATAGGTGCCGTGCCTGATTGGCCGGATTTGGGGGAAGTACAGGAAGCTGATTGGTCCATCCTACACTTCCTGGAGTTTTAAATGTACGGTTCCCAACAGCTAGCGAGGCTCTTTCTGGCAGCAGCACCTGTTTGCTGTTCTTGGTTTCCAAATCTTATTTAGCATTTTTGAATTGTTAGGTTTTGTGCCGTGGTTTTGTTTATAAATTGTATATTTTGTAAATAGTATTAAATCTGTAGGGGTGGACTGCCATTTTCTTTTGATTGTTTTCTCTTGTTTTCACATTAGGGAGTTAGGGTTAGCGACTGTCTTTTGGTTTGTTTATTTCTATCAGGCTAGCTAGCACTTTCTGTGGGAAATGGCTTATTTTGTTTATTATGTTGGCCTTGGTTCGCCCTGAGTTGTAGTGTCATGTTTTGTTTGACACTTTCTTTCGTTTAAAATAAATATCATTCTGTTGGAACATCTCAATCCTGGATTTTGGTTTGGGGATCGGAGAGGGAACATGCAAATTTATCTTTGTATGTTTCACCCTGACCCCCTAGACAGGGGCGTAACAGACCAGTACAGTTATAATACTTTGTACTTTGCCACATTTATCTTCTTCTTAGCAAGTGTCATGCATTCTGCTTCTCCAGCGTTTTTAAGAGCTGTTGATGATGTCAAATGCAGCTTACGGCCACACCGCTCTCTAAGCGCCCGATCTCGTTCGATCTCGGCAGCCAAATAGAGCCGGGCCTGGTTAGTACTTGGTAGGAAGACCGCCTGGGAATACCACGTGCTGTAAACTTCTTTGCTTGGGTTTACGGGCAGCACAAGCTGGTGTTACTGCCTATTTATTCATAGAAATTGTTCTATATTTTCATCAAATTTTGTTCTTTCATTGCTGTTTTGCTACTTTATTGGTTTGCCAACCATCGTGCTTCATTACTAGTAGACCATGTTACGGTCCTGGCCATATGTGTTGTTTTTATTTTGTTGTTCTTATAGGTGCCCTGCCTGATTGGCCGGATTGGGGGGCAGTACAGGAAGCGGATTGGTCCATCCTACACTTCCTGGAGTTTTAAAAGTACGGTTCCCAACAGCTAGCGAGGCTCTTTCTGGCATCAGCACCTGTTTGCTGTTCTTGGTTTCCAAATCTTATTTAGCATTTTTGAATTGTTAGGTTTTGTGCCGTGGTTTTGTTTATAAATTGTATATTTTGTAAATAGTATTAAATCTGTAGGGGTGGACTGCCATTTTCTTTTGATTGTTTTCTCTTGTTTTCAAATTAGGGAGTTAGGGTTAGCGACTGTCTTTTGGTTTGTTTATTTCTATCAGGCTAGCTAGCACTTTCTGTGGGAAATGGCTTATTTTGTTTATTATGTTGGCCTTGGTTCGCCCTGAGTTGTAGTGTCATGTTTTGTTTGACACTTTCTTTCGTTTAAAATAAATATCATTCTGTTGGAACATCTCGATCCTGGATTTTGGTTTGGGGATCGGAGAGGGAACATGCTAATTTATCTTTGTATGTTTCACCCTGACCCCCTAGACAGGGGCGTAACAGACCAGTACAGTTATAGTACTTTGTACTTTGCCACATTTATCTTCTTCTTAGCAAGGGTCATGAATTCTGCTTCTCCAGCGTTTTTAAGAGCTGTTGATGATGTCAAATGCAGCTTACGGCCACACCGCTCTCTAAGCGCCCGATCCCGTCCGATCTCGGCAGCCAAATAGGGCCGGGCCTTGTTAGTACTTGGTAGGAAGACCGCCTGGGAATACCACGTGCTGTAAGCTTCTTTGCTTGGGTTTACGGGCAGCACAAGCTGGTGTTACTGCCTATTTATTCATAGAAATTGTTCTATATTTTCATCAAATTTTGTTCTTTCATTGCTGTTTTGCTACTTTATTGGTTTGCCAACCATCGTGCTTCATTACTAGTAGACCATGTTACGGTCCTGGCCATATGTGTTGTTTTTATTTTCTTGTTCTTATAGGTGCCCTGCCTGATTGGCCGGATTGGGGGGCAGTACCGGAAGCTGAGTGGTCCATCCTACACTTCCTGGAGTTTTAAAAGTACGGTTCCCAACAGCTAGCGAGGCTCTTTCTGGCATCAGCACCTGTTTGCTGTTCTTGGTTTCCAAACCTTATTTAGCATTTTTGAATTGTTAGGTTTTGTGCCGTGGTTTTGTTTATAAATTGTATATTTTGTAAATAGTATTAAATCTGTAGGGGTGGACTGCCATTTTTCTTTTGATTGTTTTCTCTTGTTTTCGCATTAGGGAGTTAGGGTTAGCGACTGTCTTTTGGTTTGTTTCTTTCTATCAGGCTAGCTAGCACTTTCTGTGGGAAATGGCTTATTTTGTTTATTATGTTGGCCTTGGTTCGCCCTGAGTTGTAGTGTCATGTTTTGTTTGACACTTTCTTTCGTTTAAAATAAATATCATTCTGTTGGAATATCTCAATCCTGGATTTTGGTTTGGGGATCGGAGAGGGAACATGCAAATTTATCTTTGTATGTTTCACCCTGACCCCCTAGACAGGGGCGTAACAGACCAGTACAGTTATAGTACTTTGTACTTTGCCACATTTATCTTCTTCTTAGCAAGTGTCATGCATTCTGCTTCTCTAGCGTTTTTAAGAGCTGTTGATGATATCAAATGCATGTTACGGCCACACCGCTCTCTAAGCGCCCGATCTCGTCCGATCTCGGCAGCCAAATAGGGCTGGGCCTGGTTAGTACTTGGTAGGAAGACCGCCTGGGAATACCAGGTGCTGTAAGCTTTTTTGCTTGGGTTTACGGGCAGCTCAAGCTGGTGTTACTGCCTATTTATTCATAGAAATTGTTCTATATTTTCATCAAATTTTGTTCTTTCATTGCTGTTTTGCTACTTTATTGGTTTGTCAACCATCGTGCTTCATTACTAGTAGACCATGTTACGGTCCTGGCCATATGTGTTGTTTTTATTTTCTTGTTCTTATAGGTGCCGTGCCTGATTGGCCGGATTTGGGGGAAGTACAGGAAGCTGATTGGTCCATCCTACACTTCCTGGAGTTTTAAATGTACGGTTCCCAACAGCTAGCGAGGCTCTTTCTGGCAGCAGCACCTGTTTGCTGTTCTTGGTTTCCAAATCTTATTTAGCATTTTTGAATTGTTAGGTTTTGTGCCGTGGTTTTGTTTATAAATTGTATATTTTGTAAATAGTATTAAATCTGTAGGGGTGGACTGCCATTTTCTTTTGATTGTTTTCTCTTGTTTTCACATTAGGGAGTTAGGGTTAGCGACTGTCTTTTGGTTTGTTTATTTCTATCAGGCTAGCTAGCACTTTCTGTGGGAAATGGCTTATTTTGTTTATTATGTTGGCCTTGGTTCGCCCTGAGTTGTAGTGTCATGTTTTGTTTGACACTTTCTTTCGTTTAAAATAAATATCATTCTGTTGGAACATCTCAATCCTGGATTTTGGTTTGGGGATCGGAGAGGGAACATGCAAATTTATCTTTGTATGTTTCACCCTGACCCCCTAGACAGGGGCGTAACAGACCAGTACAGTTATAATACTTTGTACTTTGCCACATTTATCTTCTTCTTAGCAAGTGTCATGCATTCTGCTTCTCCAGCGTTTTTAAGAGCTGTTGATGATGTCAAATGCAGCTTACGGCCACACCGCTCTCTAAGCGCCCGATCTCGTCCGATCTCGGCAGCCAAATAGAGCCGGGCCTGGTTAGTACTTGGTAGGAAGACCGCCTGGGAATACCACGTGCTGTAAACTTCTTTGCTTGGGTTTACGGGCAGCACAAGCTGGTGTTACTGCCTATTTATTCATAGAAATTGTTCTATATTTTCATCAAATTTTGTTCTTTCATTGCTGTTTTGCTACTCTATTGGTTTGCCAACCATCGTGCTTCATTACTAGTAGACCATGTTACGGTCCTGGCCATATGTGTTGTTTTTATTTTGTTGTTCTTATAGGTGCCCTGCCTGATTGGCCGGATTGGGGGGCAGTACAGGAAGCGGATTGGTCCATCCTACACTTCCTGGAGTTTTAAAAGTACGGTTCCCAACAGCTAGCGAGGCTCTTTCTGGCATCAGCACCTGTTTGCTGTTCTTGGTTTCCAAACCTTATTTAGCATTTTTGAATTGTTAGGTTTTGTGCCGTGGTTTTGTTTATAAATTGTATATTTTGTAAATAGTATTAAATCTGTAGGGGTGAACTGCCATTTTCTTTGGACTGTTTTCACATTAGGGAGTTAGGGTTAGCGACTGTCTTTTGGTTTGTTGATTTCTATCAGGCTAGCTAGCACTTTCTGTGGGAAATGGCTTATTTTGTTTATTATGTTGGCCTTGGTTCGCCCTGAGTTGTAGTGTCATGTTTTGTTTGACACTTTCTTTCGTTTAAAATAAATATCATTCTGTTGGAACATCTCGATCCTGGATTTTGGTTTGGGGATCGGAGAGGGAACATGCTAATTTATCTTTGTATGTTGCACCCTGAGCCCCTAGACAGGGGCGTAACAGACCAGTACAGTTATAGTCCTTTGTACTTTGCCACATTTATCTTCTTCTTAGCAAGTGTCATGCATTCTGCTTCTCCAGCGTTTTTAAGAGCTGTTGATGATGTCAAATGCAGCTTACGGCCACACCGCTCTCTAAGCGCCCGATCTCGTCAGATCTCGGCAGCCAAATAGAGCCGGGCCTGGTTAGTACTTGGTAGGAAGACCGCCTGGGAATACCAGGTGCTGTAAGCTTTTTTGCTTGGGTTTACGGGCAGCACAAGCTGGTGTTACTGCCTATTTATTCATAGAAATTGTTCTATATTTTCATCAAATTTTGTTCTTTCATTGCTGTTTTGCTACTTTATTGGTTTGTCAACCATCGTGCTTCATTACTAGTAGACCATGTTACGGTCCTGGCCATATGTGTTGTTTTTATTTTCTTGTTCTTATACGTGCCCTGCCTGATTGGCCGGATTTGGGGGAAGTACAGGAAGCTGATTGGTCCATCTTACACTTCCTGGAGTTTTAAAAGTACGGTTCCCAACAGCTAGCGAGGCTCTTTCTGGCAGCAGCACCTGTTTGCTGTTCTTGCTTTCCAAACCTTATTTAGCATTTTTGAATTGTTAGGTTTTGTGCCGTGGTTTTGTTTATAAATTATATATTTTGTAAATAGTATTAAATCTGTAGGGGTGGACTGCCATTTTCTTTTGATTGTTTTCTCTTGTTTTCACATTAGGGAGTTAGGGTTAGCGACTGTCTTTTGGTTTGTTTATTTCTATCAGGCTAGCTAGCACTTTCTGTGGGAAATGGCTTATTTTGTTTATTATGTTGGCCTTGGTTCACCCTGAGTTGTAGTGTCATGTTTTGTTTGACACTTTCTTTCGTTTAAAATAAATATCATTCTGTTGGAACATCTCGATCCTGGATTTTGGTTTGGGGATCGGAGAGGGAACATGCTAATTTATCTTTGTATGTTTCACCCTGACCCCCTAGACAGGGGCGTAACAGACCAGTACAGTTATAGTACTTTGTACTTTGCCACATTTATCTTCTTCTTAGCAAGTGTCATGCATTCTGCTTCTCTAGCGTTTTTAAGAGCTGTTGATGATGTCAAATGCAGCTTACGGCCACACCGCTCTCTAAGCGCCCGCTCTCTAAGCGCCCGATCTCGTCCGATCTCGGCAGCCAAATAGAGCCGGGCCTGGTTAGTACTTGGTAGGAAGACCGCCTGGGAATACCAGGTGCTGTAAGCTTTTTTGCTTGGGTTTACGGGCAGCACAAGCTGGTGTTACTGCCTATTTATTCATAGAAATTGTTCTATATTTTCATCAAATTTTGTTCTTTCATTGCTGTTTTGCTACTTTATTGGTTTGCCAACCATCGTGCTTCATTACTAGTAGACCATGTTACGGTCCTGGCCATATGTGTTGTTTTTATTTTCTTGTTCTTATAGGTGCCCTGCCTGATTGGCCGGATTGGGGGGCAGTACAGGAAGCTGATTGGTCCATCCTACACTTCCTGGAGTTTTAAAAGTACGGTTCCCAACAGCTAGCGAGGCTCTTTCTGGCATCAGCACCTGTTTGCTGTTCTTGGTTTCCAAACCTTATTTAGCATTTTTGAATTGTTAGGTTTTGTGCCGTGGTTTTGTTTATAAATTGTATATTTTGTAAATAGTATTAAATCTGTAGGGGTGAACTGCCATTTTCTTTGGACTGTTTTCACATTAGGGAGTTAGGGTTAGCGACTGTCTATTGGTTTGTTTATTTCTATCAGGCTAGCTAGCACTTTCTGTGGGAAATGGCTTATTTTGTTTATTATGTTGGCCTTGGTTCGCCCTGAGTTGTAGTGTCATGTTTTGTTTGACACTTTCTTTCGTTTAAAATAAATATCATTCTGTTGGAACATCTCGATCCTGGATTTTGGTTTGGGGATCGGAGAGGGAACATGCTAATTTATCTTTGTATGTTGCACCCTGAGCCCCTAGACAGGGGCGTAACAGACCAGTACAGTTATAGTACTTTGTACTTTGCCACATTTATCTTCTTCTTAGCAAGTGTCATGCATTCTGCTTCTCCAGCGTTTTTAAGAGCTGTTGATGATGTCAAATGCAGCTTACGGCCACACCGCTCTCTAAGTGCCCGATCTCGTCCGATCTCGGCAGCCAAATAGAGCCGGGCCTGGTTAGTACTTGGTAGGAAGACCGCCTGGGAATACCAGGTGCTGTAAGCTTTTTTGCTTGGGTTTACGGGCAGCACAAGCTGGTGTTACTGCCTATTTATTCATAGAAATGGTTCTATATTTTCATCAAATTTTGTTCTTTCATTGCTGTTTTGCTACTTTATTGGTTTGCCAACCATCGTGCTTCATTACTAATAGACCATGTTACGGTCCTGGCCATATGTGTTGTTTTTATTTTCTTGTTCTTATAGGTGCCCTGCCTGATTGGCCGGATTGGGGGGCAGTACAGGAAGCTGATTGGTCCATCCTACACTTGCTGGAGTTTTAAAAGTACGGTTCCCAACAGCTAGCGAGGCTCTTTCTGGCATCAGCACCTGTTTGCTGTTCTTGGTTTCCAAACCTTATTTAGCATTTTTGAATTGTTAAGTTTTGTGCCGTGGTTTTGTTTATAAATTGTGTATTTTGTAAATAGTATTAAATCTGTAGGGGTGAACAGCCATTTTCTTTTGATTGTTTTCTCTTGTTTTCACATTAGGGAGTTAGGGTTAGCGACTGTCTTTTGGTTTGTTTATTTCTATCAGGCTAGCTAGCACTTTCTGTG
The DNA here is from genome assembly GCF_033026475.1 of Channa argus. Taxonomy (NCBI): domain Eukaryota; kingdom Metazoa; phylum Chordata; class Actinopteri; order Anabantiformes; family Channidae; genus Channa; species Channa argus. Next base: position 392,714 of record NW_027125249.1, on the reverse strand, counting down.
GGAAATGGCTTGATTTGTTTATTATGTTGGCCTTGGTTCGCCCTGAGTTGTAGTGTCATGTTTTGTTTGACACCTTCTTTCGTTTAAAATAAATATCATTCTGTTGGAACATCTCGATCCTGGATTTTGGTTTGGGGATCGGAGAGGGAACATGCTAATTTTTCTTTGTATGTTGCACCCTGAGCCCCTAGACAGGGGCGTAACAGACCAGTACAGTTATAGTACTTTGTACTTTGCCACATTTATCTTCTTCTTAGCAAGTGTCATGCATTCTGCTTCTCCAGCGTTTTTAAGAGCTGTTGATGATGTCAAGTGCAGCTTACGGCCACACCGCTCTCTAAGAGCCGGATCTCGCCCGATCTCGGCAGCCAAATAGAGCCGGGCCTGGTTAGTACTTGGTAGGAAGACCGCCTGGGAATACCAGGTGCTGTAAGCTTTTTTGCTTGGGTTTACGGGCAGCTCAAGCTGGTGTTACTGCCTATTTATTCATAGAAATTGTTCTATATTTTCATCAAATTTTGTTCTTTCATTGCTGTTTTGCTACTTTATTGGTTTGTCAACCATCGTGCTTCATTACTAGTAGACCATGTTACGGTCCTGGCCATATGTGTTGTTTTTTTTTTCTTGTTCTTATAGGTGCCCTGCCTGATTGGCCGGATTTGGGGGAAGTACAGGAAGCTGATTGGTCCATCCTACACTTCCTGGAGTTTTAAAAGTACGGTTCCCAACAGCTAGCGAGGCTCTTTCTGGCAGTAGCACCTGTTTGCTGTTCTTGGTTTCCAAATCTTATTTAGCATTTTTGAATTGTTAGGTTTTGTGCCGTGGTTTTGTTTATAAATTGTATATTTTGTAAATAGTATTAAATCTGTAGGGGTGAACTGCCATTTTCTTTGGACTGTTTTCACATTAGGGAGTTAGGGTTAGCGATTGTCTTTTGGTTTGTTTATTTCTATCAGGCTAGCTAGCACTTTCTGTGGGAAATGGCTTATTTTGTTTATTATGTTGGCCTTGGTTCGCCCTGAGTTGTAGTGTCATGTTTTGTTTGACACTTTCTTTCGTTTAAAATAAATATCATTCTGTTGGAACATCTCGATCCTGGATTTTGGTTTGGGGATCGGAGAGGGAACATGCTAATTTATCTTTGTATGTTGCACCCTGAGCCCCTAGACAGGGGCGTAACAGACCAGTACAGTTATAGTACTTTGTACTTTGCCACATTTATCTTCTTCTTAGCAAGTGTCATGCATTCTGCTTCTCCAGCGTTTTTAAGAGCTGTTGATGATGTCAAATGCAGCTTACGGCCACACCGCTCTCTAAGCGCCCGATCTCGTCCGATCTCGGCAGCCAAATAGAGCCGGGCCTGGTTAGTACTTGGTAGGAAGACCGCCTGGGAATACCAGGTGCTGTAAGCTTTTTTGCTTGGGTTTACGGGCAGCTCAAGCTGGTGTTACTGCCTATTTATTCATAGAAATTGTTCTATATTTTCATCAAATTTTGTTCTTTCATTGCTGTTTTGCTACTTTATTGGTTTGTCAACCATCGTGCTTCATTACTAGTAGACCATGTTACGGTCCTGGCCATATGTGTTGTTTTTATTTTCTTGTTCTTATAGGTGCCCTGCCTGATTGGCCGGATTTGGGGGAAGTACAGGATGCTGATTGGTCCATCCTACACTTCCTGGAGTTTTAAATGTACGGTTCCCAACAGCTAGCGAGGCTCTTTCTGGCAGCAGCACCTGTTTGTTGTTCTTGGTTTCCAAATCTTATTTAGCATTTTTGAATTGTTAGGTTTTGTGCCGTGGTTTTGTTTATAAATTGTATATTTTGTAAATAGTATTAAATCTGTAGGGGTGGACTGCCATTTTCTTTTGATTGTTTTCTCTTGTTTTCACATTGGGGAGTTAGGGTTAGCGACTATCTTTTGGTTTGTTTATTTCTATCAGGCTAGCTAGCACTTTCTGTGGGAAATGGCTTATTTTGTTTATTATGTTGGCCTTGGTTCGCCCTGAGTTGTAGTGTCATGTTTTGTTTGACACTTTCTTTCGTTTAAAATAAATATCATTCTGTTGGAACATCTCAATCCTGGATTTTGGTTTGAGGATCGGAGAGGGAACATGCAAATTTATCTTTGTATGTTTCACCCTGACCCCCTAGACAGGGGCGTAACAGACCAGTACAGTTATAGTACTTTGTACTTTGCCACATTTATCTTCTTCTTAGCAAGTGTCATGCATTCTGCTTCTCTAGCGTTTTTAAGAGCTGTTGATAATGTCAAATGCAGCTTACGGCCACACCGCTCTGTAAGCGCCCGATCTCGTCCGATCTCGGCAGCCAAATAGAGCCGGGCCTGGTTAGTACTTGGTAGGAAGACCGCCTGGGAATACCAGGTGCTGTAAGCTTTTTTGCTTGGGTTTACAGGCAGCACAAGCTGGTGTTACTGCCTATTTATTCATAGAAATTGTTCTATATTTTCATCAAATTTTGTTCTTTCATTGCTGTTTTGCTACTTTATTGGTTTGCCAACCATCGTGCTTCATTACTAGTAGACCATGTTACGGTCCTGGCCATATGTGTTGTTTTTATTTTCTTGTTCTTATAGGTGCCCTGCCTGATTGGCCGGATTGGGGGGCAGTACAGGAAGCTGATTGGTCCATCCTACACTTCCTGGAGTTTTAAAAGTACGGTTCCCAACAGCTAGCGAGGCTCTTTCTGGCATCAGCACCTGTTTGCTGTTCTTGGTTTCCAAACCTTATTTAGCATTTTTGAATTGTTAGGTTTTGTGCCGTGGTTTTGTTTATAAATTGTATATTTTGTAAATAGTATTAAATCTGTAGGGGTGAACTGCCATTTTCTTTGGACTGTTTTCACATTAGGGAGTTAGGGTTAGCGACTGTCTTTTGGTTTGTTTATTTCTATCAGGCTAGCTAGCACTTTCTGTGGGAAATGGCTTATTTTGTTTATTATGTTGGCCTTGGTTCGCCCTGAGTTGTAGTGTCATGTTTTGTTTGACACTTTCTTTCGTTTAAAATAAATATCATTCTGTTGGAACATCTCGATCCTGGATTTTGGTTTGGGGATCGGAGAGGGAACATGCTAATTTATCTTTGTATGTTGCACCCTGACCCCCTAGACAGGGGCGTAACAGACCAGTACAGTTATAGTACTTTGTACTTTGCCACATTTATCTTCTTCTTAGCAAGTGTCATGCATTCTGCTTCTCTAGCGTTTTTAAGAGCTGTTGATGATGTCAAATGCAGCTTACGACCACACCGCTCTCTAAGCGCCCGATCTCGTCCGATCTCGGCAGCCAAATAGGGCCGGGCCTGGTTAGTACTTGGTAGGAAGACCGCCTGGGAATACCAGGTGCTGTAAGCTTTTTTGCTTGGGTTTACGGGCAGCACAAGCTGGTGTTACTGCCTATTTATTCATAGAAATTGTTCTATATTTTCATCAAATTTTGTTCTTTCATTGCTGTTTTGCTACTTTATTGGTTTGTCAACCATCGTGCTTCATTACTAATAGACCATGTTACGGTCCGGGCCATATGTGTTGTTTTTATTTTCTTGTTCTTATAGGTGCCCTGCCTGATTGGCCGGATTGGGGGGCAGTACAGGAAGCTGATTGGTCCATCCTACACTTCCTGGAGTTTTAAAAGTACGGTTCCCAACAGCTAGCGAGGCTCTTTCTGGCATCAGCACCTGTTTGCTGTTCTTGGTTTCCAAACCTTATTTAGCATTTTTGAATTGTTAGGTTTTGTGCCGTGGTTTTGTTTATAAATTGTATATTTTGTAAATAGTATTAAATCTGTAGGGGTGGACTGCCATTTTCTTTTGATTGTTTTCTCTTGTTTTCACATTAGGGAGTTAGGGTTAGCGACTGTCTTTTGGTTTGTTTATTTCTATCAGGCTAGCTAGCACTTTCTGTGGGAAATGGCTTATTTTGTTTATTATGTTGGCCTTGGTTCGCCCTGAGTTGTAGTGTCATGTTTTGTTTGACACTTTCTTTCGTTTAAAATAAATATCATTCTGTTGGAACATCTCGATCCTGGATTTTGGTTTGGGGATCGGAGAGGGAACATGCTAATTTATCTTTGTATGTTGCACCCTGACCCCCTAGAAAGGGGCGTAACAGACCAGTACAGTTATAGTAGTTTGTACTTTGCCACATTTATCTTCTTCTTAGCAAGTGTCATGCATTCTGCTTCTCTAGCGTTTTTAAGAGCTGTTGATGATGTCAAATGCAGCTTACGGCCACACCGCTCTCTAAGCGCCCGATCTCGTCCGATCTCGGCAGCCAAATAGAGCAGGGCCTGGTTAGTACTTGGTAGGAAGACCGCCTGGGAATACCAGGTGCTGTAAGCTTTTTTGCTTGGGTTTACGGGCAGCACAAGCTGGTGTTACTGCCTATTTATTCATAGAAATTGTTCTATATTTTCATCAAATTTTGTTCTTTCATTGCTGTTTTGCTACTTTATTGGTTTGCCAACCATCGTGCTTCATTACTAGTAGACCATGTTACAGTCCTGGCCATATGTGTTGTTTTTATTTTCTTGTTCTTATAAGTGCCCTGCCTGATTGGCCGGATTGGGGGGCAGTACAGGAAGCTGATTGGTCCATCCTACACTTCCTGGAGTTTTAAAAGTACGGTTCCCAACAGCTAGCGAGGCTCTTTCTGGCAGCAGCACCTCTTTGCTGTTCTTGCTTTCCAAACCTTATTTATTATCACCTTATTTATTATCATTTTTGAATTGTTAGGTTTTGTGCCGTGGTTTTGTTTATAAATTGTATATTTTGTAAATAGTATTAAATCTGTAGGGGTGAACTGCCATTTTCTTTGGACTGTTTTCACATTAGGGAGTTAGGGTTAGCGACTGTCTTTTGGTTTGTTTATTTCTATCAGGCTAGCTAGCACTTTCTGTGGGAAATGGCTTATTTTGTTTATTATGTTGGCCTTGGTTCGCCCTGAGTTGTAGTGTCATGTTTTGTTTGACACTTTCTTTCGTTTAAAATAAATATCATTCTGTTGGAACATCTCAATCCTGGATTTTGGTTTGAGGATCGGAGAGGGAACATGCAAATTTATCTTTGTATGTTTCACCCTGACCACCTAGACAGGGGCGTAACAGACCAGTACAGTTATAGTACTTTGTACTTTGCCACATTTATCTTCTTCTTAGCAAGTGTCATGCATTATGCTTCTCTAGCGTTTTTAAGAGCTGTTGATAATGTCAAATGCAGCTTACGGCCACACCGCTCTCTAAGCGCCCGATCTCGTCCGATCTCGGCAGCCAAATAGAGCCGGGCCTGGTTAGTACTTGGTAGGAAGACCGCCTGGGAATACCAGGTGCTGTAAGCTTTTTTGCTTGGGTTTACAGGCAGCACAAGCTGGTGTTACTGCCTATTTATTCATAGAAATTGTTCTATATTTTCATCAAATTTTGTTCTTTCATTGCTGTTTTGCTACTTTATTGGTTTGCCAACCATCGTGCTTCATTACTAGTAGACCATGTTACGGTCCTGGCCATATGTGTTGTTTTTATTTTCTTGTTCTTATAGGTGCCCTGCCTGATTGGCCGGATTGGGGGGCAGTACAGGAAGCTGATTGGTCCATCCTACACTTCCTGGAGTTTTAAAAGTACGGTTCCCAACAGCTAGCGAGGCTCTTTCTGGCATCAGCACCTGTTTGCTGTTCTTGGTTTCCAAACCTTATTTAGCATTTTTGAATTGTTAGGTTTTGTGCCGTGGTTTTGTTTATAAATTGTATATTTTGTAAATAGTATTAAATCTGTAGGGGTGAACTGCCATTTTCTTTGGACTGTTTTCACATTAGGGAGTTAGGGTTAGCGACTGTCTTTTGGTTTGTTTATTTCTATCAGGCTAGCTAGCACTTTCTGTGGGAAATGGCTTATTTTGTTTATTATGTTGGCCTTGGTTCGCCCTGAGTTGTAGTGTCATGTTTTGTTTGACACTTTCTTTCGTTTAAAATAAATATCATTCTGTTGGAACATCTCAATCCTGGATTTTGGTTTGGGGATCGGAGAGGGAACATGCTAATTTATCTTTGTATGTTGCACCCTGAGCCCCTAGACAGGGGCGTAACAGACCAGTACAGTTATAGTACTTTGTACTTTGACACATTTATCTTCTTCTTAGCAAGTGTCATGCATTCTGCTTCTCCAGCGTTTTTAAGAGCTGTTGATGATATCAAATGCATGTTACGGCCACACCGCTCTGTAAGCGCCCGATCTCGTCCGATCTCGGCAGCCAAATAGGGCCGGGCCTGGTTAGTACTTGGTAGGAAGACCGCCTGGGAATACCAGGTGCTGTAAGCTTTTTTGCTTGGGTTTACGGGCAGCTCAAGCTGGTGTTACTGCCTATTTATTCATAGAAATTGTTCTATATTTTCATCAAATTTTGTTCTTTCATTGCTGTTTTGCTACTTTATTGGTTTGTCAACCATCGTGCTTCATTACTAGTAGACCATGTTACGGTCCTGGCCATATGTGTTGTTTTTATTTTCTTGTTCTTATAGGTGCCCTGCCTGATTGGCCGGATTTGGGGGAAGTACAGGAAGCTGATTGGTCCATCCTACACTTCCTGGAGTTTTAAATGTACGGTTCCCAACAGCTAGCGAGCCTCTTTCTGACAGCAGCACCTGTTTGCTGTTCTTGGTTTCCAAATCTTATTTAGCATTTTTGAATTGTTAGGTTTTGTGCCGTGGTTTTGTTTATAAATTGTATATTTTGTAAATAGTATTAAATCTGTAGGGGTGGACTGCCATTTTCTTTTGATTGTTTTCTCTTGTTTTCACATTAGGGAGTTAGGGTTAGCGACTATCTTTTGGTTTGTTTATTTCTATCAGGCTAGCTAGCACTTTCTGTGGGAAATGGCTTATTTTGTTTATTATGTTGGCCTTGGTTCGCCCTGAGTTGTAGTGTCATGTTTTGTTTGACACTTTCTTTCGTTTAAAATAAATATCATTCTGTTGGAACATCTCAATCCTGGATTTTGGTTTGAGGATCGGAGAGGGAACATGCAAATTTATCTTTGTATGTTTCACCCTGACCCCCTAGACAGGGGCGTAACAGACCAGTACAGTTATAGTACTTTGTACTTTGCCACATTTATCTTCTTCTTAGCAAGTGTCATGCATTCTGCTTCTCTAGCGTTTTTAAGAGCTGTTGATAATGTCAAATGCAGCTTACGGCCACACCGCTCTCTAAGCGCCCGATCTCGTCCGATCTCGGCAGCCAAATAGAGCCGGGCCTGGTTAGTACTTGGTAGGAAGACCGCCTGGGAATACCAGGTGCTGTAAGCTTTTTTGCTTGGGTTTAGAGGCAGCACAAGCTGGTGTTACTGCCTATTTATTCATAGAAATTGTTCTATATTTTCATCAAATTTTGTTCTTTCATTGCTGTTTTGCTACTTTATTGGTTTGCCAACCATCGTGCTTCATTACTAGTAGACCATGTTACGGTCCTGGCCATATGTGTTGTTTTTATTTTCTTGTTCTTATAGGTGCCCTGCCTGATTGGCCGGATTGGGGGGCAGTACAGGAAGCTGATTGGTCCATCCTACACTTCCTGGAGTTTTAAAAGTACGGTTCCCAACAGCTAGCGAGGCTCTTTCTGGCATCAGCACCTGTTTGCTGTTCTTGGTTTCCAAACCTTATTTAGCATTTTTGAATTGTTAGGTTTTGTGCCGTGGTTTTGTTTATAAATTGTATATTTTGTAAATAGTATTAAATCTGTAGGGGTGAACTGCCATTTTCTTTGGACTGTTTTCACATTAGGGAGTTAGGGTTAGCGACTGTCTTTTGGTTTGTTTATTTCTATCAGGCTAGCTAGCACTTTCTGTGGGAAATGGCTTATTTTGTTTATTATGTTGCCCTTGGTTCGCCCTGAGTTGTAGTGTCATGTTTTGTTTGACACTTTCTTTCGTTTAAAATAAATATCATTCTGTTGGAACATCTCAATCCTGGATTTTGGTTTGGGGATCGGAGAGGGAACATGCTAATTTATCTTTGTATGTTGCACCCTGAGCCCCTAGACAGGGGCGTAACAGACCAGTACAGTTATAGTACTTTGTACTTTGCCACATTTATCTTCTTCTTAGCAAGTGTCATGCATTCTGCTTCTCCAGCGTTTTTAAGAGCTGTTGATGATGTCATATGCAGCTTACGGCCACACCGCTCTCTAAGCGCCCGATCTCGCCCAATCTCGGCAGCCAAATAGAGCCGGGCCTGGTTAGTACTTGGTAGGAAGACCGCCTGGGAATACCAGGTGCTGTAAGCTTTTTTGCTTGGGTTTACGGGCAGCTCAAGCTGGTGTTACTGCCTATTTATTCATAGAAATTGTTCTATATTTTCATCAAATTTTGTTCTTTCATTGCTGTTTTGCTACTTTATTGGTTTGTCAACCATCGTGCTTCATTACTAGTAGACCATGTTACGGTCCTGGCCATATGTGTTGTTTTTATTTTCTTGTTCTTATAGGTGCCCTGCCTGATTGGCCGGATTTGGGGGAAGTACAGGAAGCTGATTGGTCCATCCTACACTTCCTGGAGTTTTAAATGTACGGTTCCCAACAGCTAGCGAGGCTCTTTCTGGCAGCAGCACCTGTTTGCTGTTCTTGGTTTCCAAATCTTATTTAGCATTTTTGAATTGTTAGGTTTTGTGCCGTGGTTTTGTTTATAAATTGTATATTTTGTAAATAGTATTAAATCTGTAGGGGTGAACTGCCATTTTCTTTTGATTGTTTTCTCTTGTTTTCACATTAGGGAGTTAGGGTTAGCGACTGTCTTTTGGTTTGTTTATTTCTATCAGGCTAGCTAGCACTTTCTGTGGGAAATGGCTTATTTTGTTTATTATGTTGGCCTTGGTTCGCCCTGAGTTGTAGTGTCATGTTTTGTTTGACACTTTCTTTCGTTTAAAATAAATATCATTCTGTTGGAACATCTCGATCCTGGATTTTGGTTTGAGGATCGGAGAGGGAACATGCAAATTTATCTTTGTATGTTTCACCCTGACCCCCTAGACAGGGGCGTAACAGACCAGTACAGTTATAGTACTTTGTACTTTGCCACATTTATCTTCTTCTTAGCAAGTGTCATGCATTCTGCTTCTCTAGCGTTTTTAAGAGCTGTTGATGATGTCAAATGCAGCTTACGGCCACACCGCTCTCTAAGCGCCCGATCTCGTCCGATCTCGGCAGCCAAATAGAGCCGGGCCTGGTTAGTACTTGGTAGGAAGACCGCCTGGGAATACCAGGTGCTGTAAGCTTTTTTGCTTGGGTTTACAGGCAGCACAAGCTGGTGTTACTGCCTATTTATTCATAGAAATTGTTCTATATTTTCATCAAATTTTGTTCTTTCATTGCTGTTTTGCTACTTTATTGGTTTGCCAACCATCGTGCTACATTACTAGTAGACCATGTTACGGTCCTGGCCATATGTGTTGTTTTTATTTTCTTGTTCTTATAGGTGCCCTGCCTGATTGGCCGGATTGGGGGGCAGTACAGGAAGCTGATTGGTCCATCCTACACTTCCTGGAGTTTTAAAGGTACGGTTCCCAACAGCTAGCGAGGCTCTTTCTGGCATCAGCACCTGTTTGCTGTTCTTGGTTTCCAAACCTTATTTAGCATTTTTGAATTGTTAGGTTTTGTGCCGTGGTTTTGTTTATAAATTGTATATTTTGTAAATAGTATTAAATCTGTAGGGGTGAACTGCCATTTTCTTTGGACTGTTTTCACATTAGGGAGTTAGGGTTAGCGACTGTCTTTTGGTTTGTTTATTTCTATCAGGCTAGCTAGCACTTTCTGTGGGAAATGGCTTATTTTGTTTATTATGTTGCCCTTGGTTCGCCCTGAGTTGTAGTGTCATGTTTTGTTTGACACTTTCTTTCGTTTAAAATAAATATCATTCTGTTGGAACATCTCGATCCTGGATTTTGGTTTGGGGATCGGAGAGGGAACATGCTAATTTATCTTTGTATGTTGCACCCTGACCCCCTAGAAAGGGGCGTAACAGACAAGTACAGTTATAGTACTTTGTACTTTGACACATTTATCTTCTTCTTAGCAAGTGTCATGCATTCTGCTTCTCCAGCGTTTTTAAGAGCTGTTGATGATATCAAATGCAGCTTACGGCCACACCGCTCTCTAAGCGCCCGATCTCGTCCGATCTCGGCAGCCAAATAGAGCCGGGCCTGGTTAGTACTTGGTAGGAAGACCGCCTGGGAATACCAAGTGCTGTAAGCTTTTTTGCTTGGGTTTACGGGCAGCACAAGCTGGTGTTACTGCCTATTTATTCATAGAAATTGTTCTATATTTTCATCAAATTTTGTTCTTTCATTGCTGTTTTGCTACTTTATTGGTTTGCCAACCATCGTGCTTCATTACTAGTAGACCATGTTACGGTCCTGGCCATATGTGTTGTTTTTATTTTCTTGTTCTTATAGGTGCCCTGCCTGATTGGCTGGATTGGGGGGCAGTACAGGAAGCTGATTGGTCCATCCTACACTTCCTGGAGTTTTAAAAGTACGGTTCCCAACAGCTAGCGAGGCTCTTTCTGGCATCAGCACCTGTTTGCTGTTCTTGGTTTCCAAACCTTATTTAGCATTTTTGAATTGTTAGGTTTTGTGCCGTGGTTTTGTTTATAAATTGTATATTTTGTAAATAGTATTAAATCTGTAGGGGTGAACTGCCATTTTCTTTGGACTGTTTTCACATTAGGGAGTTAGGGTTAGTGACTGTCTTTTGGTTTGTTTATTTCTATCAGGCTAGCTAGCACTTTCTGTGGGAAATGGCTTATTTTGTTTATTATGTTGGCCTTGGTTCGCCCTGAGTTGTAGTGTCATGTTTTGTTTGACACTTTCTTTCGTTTAAAATAAATATCATTCTGTTGGAACATCTCGATCCTGGATTTTGGTTTGGGGATCGGAGAGGGAACATGCTAATTTATCTTTGTATGTTGCACCCTGACCCCCTAGAAAGGGGCGTAACAGACCAGTACAGTTATAGTACTTTGTACTTTGACACATTTATCTTATTCTTAGCAAGTGTCATGCATTCTGCTTCTCCAGCGTTTTTAAGAGCTGTTGATGATGTCAAATGCAGCTTACGGCCACACCGCTCTCTAAGCGCCCGATCTCGTCAGATCTCGGCAGCCAAATAGAGCCGGGCCTGGTTAGTACTTGGTAGGAAGACCGCCTGGGAATACCAGGTGCTGTAAGCTTTTTTGCTTGGGTTTACGGGCAGCACAAGCTGGTGTTACTGCCTATTTATTCATAGAAATTGTTCTATATTTTCATCAAATTTTGTTCTTTCATTGCTGTTTTGCTACTTTATTGGTTTGTCAACCATCGTGCTTCATTACTAGTAGACCATGTTACGGTCCTGGCCATATGTGTTGTTTTTATTTTCTTGTTCTTATAGGTGCCCTGACTGATTGGCCGTATTTGGGGGAAGTACAGGATGCTGATTGGTCCATCCTACACTTCCTGGAGTTTTAAATGTACGGTTCCCAACAGCTAGCGAGGCTCTTTCTGGCAGCAGCACCTGTTTGTTGTTCTTGGTTTCCAAATCTTATTTAGCATTTTTGAATTGTTAGGTTTTGTGCCGTGGTTTTGTTTATAAATTGTATATTTTGTAAATAGTATTAAATCTGTAGGGGTGGACTGCCATTTTCTTTTGATTGTTTTCTCTTGTTTTCACATTAGGGAGTTAGGGTTAGCGACTATCTTTTGGTTTGTTTATTTCTATCAGGCTAGCTAGCACTTTCTGTGGGAAATGGCTTATTTTGTTTATTATGTTGGCCTTGGTTCGCCCTGAGTTGTAGTGTCATGTTTTGTTTGACACTTTCTTTCGTTTAAAATAAATATCATTCTGTTGGAACATCTCAATCCTGGATTTTGGTTTGAGGATCGGAGAGGGAACATGCAAATTTATCTTTGTATGTTTCACCCTGACCCCCTAGACAGGGGCGTAACAGACCAGTACAGTTATAGTACTTTGTACTTTGCCACATTTATCTTCTTCTTAGCAAGTGTCATGCATTCTGCTTCTCTAGCGTTTTTAAGAGCTGTTGATAATGTCAAATGCAGCTTACGGCCACACCGCTCTGTAAGCGCCCGATCTCGTCCGATCTCGGCAGCCAAATAGAGCCGGGCCTGGTTAGTACTGGGTAGGAAGACCGCCTGGGAATACCAGGTGCTGTAAGCTTTTTTGCTTGGGTTTACAGGCAGCACAAGCTGGTGTTACTGCCTATTTATTCATAGAAATTGTTCTATATTTTCATCAAATTTTGTTCTTTCATTGCTGTTTTGCTACTTTATTGGTTTGTCAACCATCGTGCTTCATTACTAGTAGACCATGTTACGGTCCTGGCCATATGTGTTGTTTTTATTTTCTTGTTCTTATAGGTGCCCTGCCTGATTGGCCGGATTGGGGGGCAGTACAGGAAGCTGATTGGTCCATCCTACACTTCCTGGAGTTTTAAAAGTACGGTTCCCAACAGCTAGCGAGGCTCTTTCTGGCATCAGCACCTGTTTGCTGTTCTTGGTTTCCAAACCTTATTTAGCATTTTTGAATTGTTAGGTTTTGTGCCGTGGTTTTGTTTATAAATTGTATATTTTGTAAATAGTATTAAATCTGTAGGGGTGAACTGCCATTTTCTTTGGACTGTTTTCACATTAGGGAGTTAGGGTTAGCGACTGTCTTTTGGTTTGTTTATTTCTATCAGGCTAGCTAGCACTTTCTGTGGGAAATGGCTTATTTTGTTTATTATGTTGCCCTTGGTTCGCCCTGAGTTGTAGTGTCATGTTTTGTTTGACACTTTCTTTCGTTTAAAATAAATATCATTCTGTTGGAACATCTCAATCCTGGATTTTGGTTTGGGGATCGGAGAGGGAACATGCTAATTTATCTTTGTATGTTGCACCCTGAGCCCCTAGACAGGGGCGTAACAGACCAGTACAGTTATAGTACTTTGTACTTTGCCACATTTATCTTCTTCTTAGCAAGTGTCATGCATTCTGCTTCTCCAGCGTTTTTAAGAGCTGTTGATGATGTCATATGCAGCTTACGGCCACACCGCTCTCTAAGCGCCCGATCTCGCCCAATCTCGGCAGCCAAATAGAGCCGGGCCTGGTTAGTACTTGGTAGGAAGACCGCCTGGGAATACCAGGTGCTGTAAGCTTTTTTGCTTGGGTTTACGGGCAGCTCAAGCTGGTGTTACTGCCTATTTATTCATAGAAATTGTTCTATATTTTCATCAAATTTTGTTCTTTCATTG